>NC_057716.1:69884253-70014865 GCF_004010195.1 Chiloscyllium plagiosum | reverse complement strand
CCCACCCCCTCTCCAGCCTATCACCCTCACCTTAACCTCCTTCCACCTATCGCATTCCCAATGCCCCTCCCCCAAGTCCCTCCTCCCTACCTTTTATCTTAGCCTGCTTGGCACACCTTCCTCATTCCTGAAGAAGGGCTTATGCCTGAAACGTCATTTTTCCTGCTCCTTGGATGTTGTCTGACCTGTGCTTTTCCAGCAACGCATTTTTCGGCTCTGATCTCCAGCATCTGCAGTCTTCACTTTCTCCTCCATGAATGAGACGTGCCATTTGTCAGTCCGAACCGAGAGAGAGAGACACGGTGGGCGGCACGGTGGCACAGTGGTTAGCACTGCTGCCTCACAGCGCCAGAGACCCGGGTCTCACACACACCACACACACACACACACACCACCCACACACACACACAATATGCCCAAATACTATGATAGATTATTGTGCGTGGGTAGGAATCTGAAGTTATTAAATTAGTCGTAATCTTCTTGAATGAGGGGTCGGGGGCTTCTGCTGTTCTTAACTCGTATGCGCATGTGAAATCTAGCATCGCCCTGTCCAGGTCACCCTGCTCCAATCGCCCTACTCCAGACCACTAATGAATGACTCCTGATGGAGTGTTGGCCAGGACTAGACAGATTAGGCCACAATGCCTTCCACCATTGATTATCCTCCATAAGAAGTATGTGGTGGTCATTCTTACCAATGCTGTCATGCACAGCTACAAATGCAGCAGACAGAGGACAAGGTCAAGTATTTTTATTAGATCCCTCACCACTGACCATGTCCAGGTCTGGCAGCTGTGTCCTTTAGAACTTTCTACTCAGTCACTAGTGGTATTGCAGCCAAGCCACATTGAATATTGAAGTCCCCCACTCAGTGTGCATTCTGCAGCCTTGCTGCACTCAGCTCTCCAAATGCTGTTCAATATGGATGAGTAGTGACTCATCTGCTGAGTGAAGAGCAGCATGTAATCAGCAGGGTGTTTCCTTGCCCATGTGTAACCTCATACTATGAGACATCATGAGGTCTGCAGTCAATATTGATGACTTCCAAGGCAACTCTCTACTGAATACATACTACAATACCACCATCTCTGCTGGGTTTATATCTTAGATTAGATTACATTACTGTGTGGAAACAGGCCCTTCGGCCCAACAAGTCCACACCGACCCGCCGAAGCGCAACCCACACATACCCCTACATTTACCCCTTACCTAACACTATGGGCAATTTAGCATGGCCAATTCACCTAACCGGAGGAAACCGGAGCACCCGGAGGAAAACCCACGCAGACACGGGGAGAACGTGCAAACTCCACACAGTCAGTCGCCTGAGGTGGAAACTGAACTCGGGTCTCCGGCGCTATGAGGCAGCAGTGCTAACCACTGTGCCACCATGCCGCCCACTATCTTGGATGAATTTATTGGTGTGCCCCCACAAATTGGGAAGTTTCCTGTATTTATTTTGATTACAGGAACCCAGCACACTGTTACGGTGGATCAAAGCAGCTATTAGGAGAAGGAGCATTTCAAAGCATTAGAATTTAATATATTTACGACGGAGATTTGAAATACTACATAATAAATGTGGAAGTTTTCAGACTTTCAGAACTGGAAATAGGCTTTTACATGATTAATAAATATTAATTTCCCAACAACTGGTCAGGAAAGGGAGTGGGAGAGATATGGGTTAAACAAAAATGTGTTTTACACTTGTTACCATTTCTCTAATATGGAATAGCATTGTGTGCTTATGGCCTGTTCCCACAGGCAGAATACCACAAGACAGTCTTTAAATTAGTCTCTTAAAGTGCAGTTGGGACCATAATTTAAATTTAATATTGTTTGGCTGGTAAAAGAAAGCCTGCAGTTATGTGAAGACAGGAACAGCTAGATTAAACAAGTAATTGCTTTTAATAGCACTCCTTGAGACCCAGAGGTGCAAGAGTAATCCCTGAGCCTCTCAAGCAAATCTTTTACCTTCATCAGCCTCACCTGCTTTCCATGCTCATGGTCCTTTCTCTATGGTTCATGGTTTTCATGGTTCCTCCTCCTTCGCAGTTACCAGCTTGACCCCATGCCTTTCTTTTGCCCCAAGCTTTGAGCTGGTTCCTCTTCCTGTCCAAATGCTCATTTTACTCTCTTCCATCAACATCTCTCCACCCCAGCCCACGATCTCTCCTAAACCACCTCAGCTTCCCCCAACCCTCAAATTTCCTAGTTGCCAGGGACCATTCACAATCGATGCCAATTACATAATTCTGGCTTTCCATTGCTATCATTTCTAGCTAGTTTCCAATGCCAGCACATCACTGCAAGATGCCCTTCGGGTATTGACTAAGGCCATACCATCTTCTGTTGCTTTGACAATAATATTTCCTTGGTCATAATGTCTGGGATGGAACTATTCTCAGATAATTGCACAATATTCAACTCTTGCCGCCTCAGACTGTAAAGCAGCTCATGTCCATAAGCAGGAAGACCCTGGACAACATTCAGAGTCAGTATGATAAGTGGAGAGTAGCATTCACCCCACACAAGTGCCAAGCAATGTTCATCACCAGCAAAAAATGAACCTAACTATTGCTCATTAATTTCAAAGGCATTACCATTACTAAATGCCCCACTGTCAAAATCTTTTGGGTTGCCATGAATCAGAAACTAAATTGGACTAGGTACATAAATACTCTGGCTACAATAACAGGTCAAACGCTGGGAATTCTGTTGCAAGTGACTCACTTCTTGACTCCTCAGAGCGTATCCACCATCTACAAGACACAAGTCAGGAGTGTAATAGAATGCTCACCACTTGCCTGATTGGATGCAGCTCCAATGGGTTTCAAGGGCTGGATACCTTCCAGGACAGAACAGCCTGCTTGATTTGCACCCAATCCACCATTATCAGCATTCACTCCCTTTACTATCAAAACGTAGTAACTGCAGTATATATCATTTACAAGAAACTCAAGAGAAACTCACCATGGCTTCTTCAACAGCATCTTTCAAATCCATGACCTCCACTACATCAAAGGACAAGATCAGCAGATGCACAGGAAAACTAAAGTCCTACAAATTTCCCTCCAAGCTGCACACCATCCTGACTTGCAACTATATTGAGTGTTCTCACTGTTGCTGAGTCAAAATCATGGAACTCGATTCTAACAGCACTTTAGGTGTACCCAGACCCTCAAGGACTGCAGCAGCTCAATAAGGCACCTCACTAACTTCTTTCCAAGGGCAGTTAAGCATGGACAATAAATACAGCTAGGAAAACTCTCACACTATGAATTAATGAAAAAAGATAGGATGAGTGCATCATTTTGTTTCTTCCACTGAAGCTTGGAGTTGAACATGTTGTTCTGATCATTAACAGGGTTCAATACATTTCCTCATGTATTGTGACAAGATCACTGTGAGAGTTGTCATTTTTCACAGAATGGACATCTCTTCCTGGTCACACTTGTACAGCCATAAAAGTACAGCTGCCTGGAGATTTGATTCTTTTCAATGATTGTTGCTAAGTGTAGATGTTCTTTGTATTATTATTGTCCTTCACTGGTTCCAACATTCTTGCGTTTGCATAGAGGAGTGGTATTGTTCTGAGGAGTGTCACATAAGAATTGATATATAGAATGTATTATCTCAGATAACAGACTAAGTTAGTGTAAAAATTAGTCATAAAGGCAATAACTGGATCTACTGCAAATATGCATCTAATAAATTCCAACAAAGCATTACAAGAAAAGCATTTTCTCAGCAGGTAAGGCATGACCAAATTGCTAATGTAACTTTCAAACTTCACAATCTATTAAGTGTTTCATGAAATCTAAATATAATGAACAAACTAAATGGCACAAAAAGGAAGGGGTTAAACAAAGCTTCAAACACAGGATGTTAAGTATGAGTCAGTAATATACATTAGCCACTCAATATTTATAAGGGGTCAGTGTGGTTGTGGAAAAAATCATTGATATTCAAAATTCTGAAATATTACCTGAATATTAAAAATGCTGTCAAGATCTTACTTGAAATGACAAGAAATAATATAGCTTCCTTTGTTGCATTTTGCTTCCTCAGTGGCTTTTAAAATGTTGTCATCTTAATGCTATTCTGTTTTGATTGAAAACTAATAAATGAAGCAATTTTGATTCTTTTCCCCCCAATTACGTTAATCTTTTTAGTCTCCTTGGAATGCAAGCGTTAGCAATGTCACAGTCAATATGTGACAGTTTCAGTCAGGACCACTTCTCATTATGCAACACTAACAACCAGTGACTTGATTTGTACCATTGGTGTTCTAATGCCATTTATAATCAGTGTTAGTCTTCTGTTTAAATCAAATAACAAATTATGCAGTAGTGTCCTGGATCTAGTCCAAACAGTAGGATGATCCAAGCCTTGACTTCCAAAGCATGTATAAGATCTTCTCCATCCACTGCGCATACTAGAACTAATTACTTCTTTAAATATTGGCTTGGAGTTAGAAGCTATAGCAACCCAAATTCCATAAAATTGATTGTAATGAAATCACACTTATAATCAATTATTGCTGTTTTGTAACTGTAAGGACCATAGCATTGATTGCCAATGGAGAGCAATGAGACTAAACAGGTAATCAGTAAATAGCATTTCCAGCCAATGGGAGCACCATGTCAAGGTCAAACTGAAATGCATTTAATTGGCTGCCTAATACTGAACAGTCAATGCACAATGTGGTGTGCCAATAAGCATCATAAGACATAGGATCAGAAACTAGGCCATTCAGCCATTGAGTCTGCTCTGCCATTCAATCATATCTGATACATTTCTCAACTCCATTCCTCCACTTTCTCCCCATGATCCCCTTGATACTCAAGAACCTACCTGTCTGTCTTAGATATATTCAATGACTTGGCCTTCACAGTCGAGTGAGGCAGTGAATTCGATGTATTCACCACCATCTGGCTGAAGAGGTTTCTTGTTATCTCCATTCTAAAATGTCTTTCCTTTATTCTAAGGTGGTGCCCTCGGGTCCTCGTCTCTCCTACCAATGAGAACATCTTTCTAATATCTACTCTGTCCAGGCTATTCAGTATTCTGTACATTTCAATTAGATTCCCCCCTCATCCTTCTAAACTTTGTTGAGTATAGACCCAGTGTCCTCAAACATTCCTCATATGTTAAGCTTTTCATTCCTGGGGCTATTCTTGTGAACCTCCTCTGAACACACTCCAGGGCCAGTATGACCTTCCTGAGATATGGGGCCCAAAGCTCTGCACAATACTCTAAATGTGGTCTGACAAGAGCCTCAGAAATACATACCTGGTTTCATATTCAAGTCCTCTCAAAATATATGCCATAATTGCATTTGCCTTCCTAACTACTGACTCAACCTTCAAGTTTGCTTTGAGAGAATCCTCAAGTAGAACTCATAAGTCTCTTTGCACTTCAGACTTCTGAACTTTCTCTCCCTTTTGAAAATGCCTCTATTCTTCCTACCAAAGTGCATGACCTCACACTTTCCCACATTGTACTCCACTTGACGCCACTTTGCCCCCACTCTCGTAACCTCTGCATATCATTTTGCAACCTCCCCACCCTCTCAATGCTCCCCATCCCTCTATCTATCTTTGTATCATCTGCAAACTTAGCCAGAATTCCATCAGTTCCTTCATCTAGATCGTTAATGTATGAAGTGAAAAATTGTTGTCCCAACACTGAATCTTGCTGAACATCACTTGTCGCTGGCTGCCATCCTGAGAAGGACCCTTTTATACCCATTCTCTGCTTTCTGCCAGACAGCCAAGCTTCTCTCCATGCTAGTATCTTGCTTTTAACAGCATGGGCCCTTATTGTATGCAGTAGCCTCCAGTGCGTGTTTTCATGATGTCTAGATAGATAACATCGATTGGCTCTCCTTGGTCTAACCTGCTAATTACTTCCTCAAAGAGTTCTAACAGATTTGTCAGACATGTCATCCCCTTGATGAAACCATGCTTACTTTGCCTTATTTTAGCATGCACTTTAAAGTATTCAGAAATCTCATCCTTCACAATGAAATCCAGGATCTTACCTAGAACTGACATTAGGCTAATTGGTCTGTAATTTTCCATCGTTTGCCTTACTCCCTTTTTAAATGGGGGTGTCATGTTAATGATTTTCCAATACTCTGGGACCCTCCCTGATTCTAGTGATCCCTGGAAGATCACTACTAATTTCTCTATTATCTCTTCAGCTATCTCCCTTAGAAGTCTGGGGTGTCATCCATCTGGTCCAGGTTATTTATCCACCTTCAGGCCATTCAGTTTTTCTAGCACCTTCTCCTTGGTGATGACCACCATACTCAGCTCTGCCCTTTCACTTTCTTGTATTTTTGGGATATTATCAGGTCTTCCACCATGAAGCCTAACACATAGTATTTAGATTGTCAGCCATTTCCTTGTTCCCCACTACTGTCTCTCCAGCGACATTTCCCAGCAGCCCAATGTCCACTTTTTCCCTCTCTTTTGCCCTTTATATATCTAAAGTAACATGTCCAGTCATCCTTTATATTACTGGCTAGCATACCCTCATCTTTAATCTTGTCCCTCCTTATTTCTCTTTTTGTTGCCCTCTGTTGATCTTTCTAAGCTCCCAATCCTCCAGCTTCCCACTGCCTGTCACCATATTATTTGCTTTTATGCTATCCGTGACTTCCCCAGTCAGCCATGGTTGTCTTATCCTCCCTGTACCATGGAATGAATCTCTGCTGTGTTTCCTGACTTACTCCCACAAACTCTGACCATTGCTGTTCCACTGTCTTTCCTGCTAAGCTCCTCTCCCAGTCAATTCTATCTAGTTCCTCCCTCATGCCTCTGTAGTTGTCTCTATTGAGCCATGACACCATTTACTCTGATTCAATCTTCTCTCTCTCAAATTGCAGAGTAAATTCAATCATATTATAATCACTGCTTCCTAAGAGTTCCTTCATCTTAAGTTCCCTTATCAAGTCTACCTCATTGCAGAACATTAAATCCAGTGTTGTCTATTCCCTAGTGGGCTCCACTACAAGCTACTCCAAAAAGCCATCTCACAGACACTCCACAAATTTCTTTCCTTGCAATCCACTACCAATCTGATTTTCCCAGTCTCCCTGCATATTGAAATCCCCCATGGTCACTGTAACTCTGCCTATCCTACACATCTTTCTATCTCCTGGTATATTTTGTGCTGCAGCTCCGGACTACTGTTTGGAGGCCGATACATAACACTAACTATGTTTTTTTTTTAACCTTTGCAGTTCCTCAATTCTACCCACACAGTTTCTATGCCATTTAACCCTACTTCATATCTTACTATTGATTTAATTTCATTTCTTACTAATAAGGCAACCTCAGCACCTTTGCCCACCTGCCTATCTTTTCGATGGGATGTATGTCTTTAAATGTTCTGCTCCCAATCCTGATCCCGTTGCAGCCATGTCTCTGTGATGCCCACTATGTTATACCTGCCAGTTTCAATCTGCACCACAACCACATTTACCTTATTCCTTATACTGCATGCTTTCAGATATAATGCCTTCAGTTCTGTATTAACTGTCCCTCTTCTCATTGTCATTTATTTGTTCAGTGTGCTTGAAGTTTGATTGTTAACCCTTTCCATACACTCTGTCCTATTTGTGTCTGTACAGGAGATTTTAATAACCTCTCCTGAATTCTGCACTCTTACCTCCTCCTTTAATTTTGGTTTTATAATTTCCCCTATAACTGAGAACCCCCCCCCCCCCACCCATTTAGTTTAAAGCCCTGTCTACAGCCCTTGCTATGCTCCTTGTTAGGGTGCCTTTCAATTTAAGGGCTAAAAACATTGGTGCTCCATATACTGCCCTTTTGTTACAAAATAAAATGGTCATACATGATTTGAATATTACCTAGCAAGTTCACTTCTAATGTGCTAAAACAAGGAAACAGCAAATGTAGGAACCCATAGTAATAGATGTATGATGGCAACTAACAACTGAACGTTCCAGGTTTTGACCCAGCTACAGTCAAGGAATAGCAATATGGTTTCGAGTCAGAAATATGTGTGTCTTAGCAAGGAATGGGTAGGTGGTGGTCCTTTTCAGTATTTGCTGCCATTCTTCTTCCAGATGGCAGAGATAACAGGCTTATTAAGTGGTGCTGTTCGAGCTTGGATGAATTCTGCATTGTGTCTTGTACATAGTATGCACTACTTTCACTGTGCATCCCTAGTAGAGGAAGTGGATGTTGAAGATATTAAATGGAAGTGTCAATCAAGAGTGTTGCTTTGTTTTAGATGGTGTAAAGCTGCCTGAGTTCTGTTGGAACTGTACCCATCCACACAAGTGGGAAGTATTCCATCATACTCCTAACTTGAGCCTTGTAACAGGCATTAGAGAGATGGGAGATGAGTTGCTTGCCTTAGTTATCCCAGCCTTTGATTCAGTCTTGTACTCCTGGTATTTATACAGCCAGTTCAACTCATTTTCTGCTTAATGGTAATCGCAGGAGATTGAAAATGGAGTATACAGTGGTGGAAATTATATTTAATGTTAAGGAATGGGGTGGTTAGATTCTCTCTTGTTAGAGATAATTATCGCCAGGCACTTGGGAGATGCAAACATTATTTGCCATTCCAGTGCAAGACCAAATCTTGCATATAGACATGAACTGTTTCAGTTTAGGAGGAGTGAGAAACGATGCT
Organism: Chiloscyllium plagiosum; assembly: GCF_004010195.1. Lineage (NCBI taxonomy): Eukaryota > Metazoa > Chordata > Chondrichthyes > Orectolobiformes > Hemiscylliidae > Chiloscyllium > Chiloscyllium plagiosum. The sequence goes on along the minus strand of NC_057716.1, from coordinate 70,006,186 downwards.
AACATTATGCATCAACAGCGAATTTCCCCAATCTGACCTTCTGTTGAAGGGAGTCTCATTAATGAAGCAGCTGAAAGTGGCTGAGGAATGTCTGCAGTGATATCCTGCAACTGAGATGACTGCGCTCCAGCAACCACAGGCTCTGCAACCAGTGAAGAATTTTCCCCTAATTCTCACTGACTCAAGTTTTTTAAGGACCCCTTGATGCCACACTCAATGAAATGTTGCCTTGATGTCAATGGTACTCATACTCAGAGGAGCATAGGAATTGAACAAGATGTAGGCCATTTTGATCCTTTAAGCCTGCTTCACCACTCAACGGACCTGTCTGTCTTGTTCTCTCATCTCTGTTTTTTCTGTCTGCTTTTCACGACCTTATCTTTCAAAATATATTTTGCATGCTGTACTGCCCTGTGTAACAAATCCGAAGCCTATCTCAACTGCACTATTCCATTCTTACTCTGATGTTGCCTGGTATGGAGGGAAAATCTTATGAGGAAATGTTGAGGGACTTGAGACTGTTCTCGTTAGAGAGAAGAAGGTTGAAAGGTGAATTAATTGATAGATACAAGATAATCAGGTTTAAATTGGGTAGATAGTGAGAGCTTTTTTCCTTGGATGGTGATGGCTAGCACAAATTGAGGGGTGATAGATATAGGGAAGATGTCAGAGGTAGTTCCTTTACTCAGGGTAGTAGGGGCGTGGAATGCACTGCCTGCAACAGCTGTAGACTTGCCAACCTTACGGGCACTACAGTGGTCATTGGACAGGCATATGGACAAGAACGAAATAATGTAGGTTAGATGGGCTTCAGATTGGTTTCACAGGGCGATGCAACATCCAGGGCCAAAGGGCCTGTACTATGCTGTAATGTTCAATGTTCAATGTTCAATGTTCTATATGTAATTCAGCTTCTAATAAATTTCAAGTCACATTTTCCAATAACTCTGGGGAAGAAAATTCCACATTCTAATGACCCTCTAAGAGAAAGAAAAGCTCACCTCTATCATATCCCGTGATGATAACCACCTGATGAAGACATGGCACTCCGAAAGCTAGTGCTTCCAATTAAACCTGGTGGACTATAACCTGGTGTTGTGTGATTTTTAACTTCATATCCCCTAGTTTCAGTCTACTTAAGAGGAAACATCATCAAAACATCCACCTAATCTAGTTCCATCAAGATCTCATTTAAGATCACCACTAATTCTTCTAAACTCCAATTGCTTTAGGTTGAACAGATTAGGGCTTTCTTCACAAGATAAGTGCTTCAAACCAGGAATGCATCAAGTGAACCTTCTCTGAACTACCTGCGAAGAAACTGTATCTTTATTTCAAGTTTAGAGAGCAAACTGTGCAAAGTCTTACAATATAATCTCAACAAATGTGCTGTACAGCTGCAGTAAGGGTTTCCTACTTTTATATTCCGTTCTCATTGCAATAAACTATATTTATTTTCATAATTACCTTGGGTGCACCAGCCGAATAACCATATGTGATTCATGTACGAGGACACTTGGATCCCTTCGTACATATGAGTTCTACAATATCTCTCAATTTAAGTAGTATCTTGCTTTTCTATTCTTCCTAACAAAATGGACAATTCTCATTTAACCACATTGTACTTCATCAGTTAAGTTTTTACCGGTTCACTCAATCTGTCTATATACCTTCTTAAACATGCTATCTCCTCTTAACACCTTCCATTCCCACCTATTTCATTGCCATCAGCAAATTTAGCAACCTGATGTGCAGCCTTCCCATCCAAATTATTGATATAGATTGTAAATAGTTAAAAATCAGTATTGATCCCTGTCTTAATGAACAAGTCAAAGTTTACGAGTCTACAAAAGACCAATTTATCTCTGTTCTCTCCTCTGTTAGTGAATGACTTCTTTCTCCATGTTAATAGATAAGCCTCTACATCATGTGTCATTATCTTGTGCAGCAACCTTAGTTGGGGCACCTTATCAAATGCTTTTTTTGAAAATCCAAATGCACCAGATTAATCAGTTTGATTCACTGAATGCTGCTTTGTCAAAAAAAGTCTCTATTTGCCTCAACTTTAGTTCTCCATTTCCTATTGTAAAGAGCAAATAAGGAAAATAAATGAAGTAAATTCACAACAAACAGAAGGATATTAAGAGGGGTGGAGGAGGTGAGAGGTCATGGAATGCAATTCCACAGATTCTTGAAGGTGCCAGTCGAGGTAGGTAAAGTGATAAAGAATCAAAATAGGATCCTTTCTGTTTTCAACACAAGAAGGGTTGTGATGCTGGAAAAACACAAAGTCAAAAATCACGTAATACCAGGTTATAGTCCAATAGGTTTATTTGAAAGTACAAGCTTTCGGAGCACTGCTACCTGATGAAGGAGCAGCACTGTGAAAGCTTGTACTTACAAATAGACCTGTTGGACTATAACCTGGTGTTGTGTGATTTTAAATTTTGTCCACCCCAGTCCAACACCAGCACCTCCACATCAGGGAAATACATAAGGTATTGGTTAGGCTATAGCTGGAGTTTTGTGTATAGTTCTGGTTCCCACAACAGAGGGCATGATTACTCTAGAGAGTACAGAGGAGATTTATTATTATGTTGCTGGGGCTTGAAAATTGCAAATATAAGGAAAGATTAGGCAGGCTAAGATCATTTTCCTTGGAGGGGGCTGAGGGGTGGGTTAATCCAGGTGTACAAAATATTGAGGGGCTTGGATACAATGGATAGGGAAGGTCTTTTTTTCCCCTCGTTGTGAGTTCAATTACCAGGGAAAACAAACTTAAGGTGGTTGTAAGAAAGAATAGAGGAAACATGAAGAACTACACTCTGAGGTAGTTGGAGTCTGGAGTTTTCTGCCCAGTTTGGTGATTCAGGTGGGAACACTTAACTCATTTCAAAGGAATTGGATCTGCATTTGAAGCTTTGTGGCTTGCAAAGCCATGGATCAGGTACCGCAAAGTGGGATTAAGGTGGGAGATTGTTGTATTCAGCCTGCACAGTCAGGGTGGGCTGAATAGTCGCTTTCTGTGCTGTAACATATCTGTAGTTCCACTGACTGGCTAATGTTGTTCCCAAATTAGCTGCTGTATGTTTTATCAATGCTACAAGTGTACTTTGAATGTGAATTTAGAATATTTGTAAATGCTGTACACTTAATTAAAAATAAATAACACTGAAAGCACTCAGTTTGAAAAAAATGCTTAATGTGTTGAATTTCAGAATCAAAGATGAAGCTACTGGTATGCTGTTAAAAGTTCAGTTAGTCCTGATTGAAGAAGGTTTAAATTTAATAGTGTTGTCAACATTGTCTAAGCTTGTGACTACTTAATGATTTTTAAGGGTTCCATAATGAAGACTAAAATTGTTCAGTTTGTGATGGAGAAGAGTATCTGGCAGCACCTTCCAAACTTCCAGATTTAATTGTACATGTGTGAACACCAGGTGTTCTTATGGTATAATAAGATTCATATAGTCATCATGATGTAACTGATCACAACTCTGGCATCAGTAAGGGAGAAGACATCAATATAGAACATGCATGTGAAAATAGACACTATGCTAGAGAGCTGCATTTGAAAGCATAAAGAAGAGTTTTGCTTAATTTTGCAGATGACATTGAAAATTGGTGATGTGGTAAATAACAAGGGGAAAACATTAGCCTGCTAGAGTGGCACAATGGCTCAGTGGTTAGCATTGCTGCTTCACAGCACCGGGGACCCAGGTTCAATTCTCGCCTTGGGTGACTGACTATGTGGAGTTTGCACATTCTCCCCATTTCTGCGTGAGTTGGGCACTCTGGTTTTCTCCCACAGTCCAAAGCTATGCAGGTTAGGTGGATTGGCCATGCTAAATTGCCCATTGTATCCATGGATATGCAGGATTGGTGGATTTTCTATAGTACATGGAGGGTTATGGGAATAGATTGAGATGTTCTTTAGAGGGCTGTTGCCAACTTGATGAGTGAATGGCTTCTATTTGCATTGTAGGGATTTTGTGATCTACAAAATGATATAGATGGGCTGAACTGGAATTGAATCCTGAAAAGTGTGTGATGATACATTTTGGGAAGACTCACAAGGCAAGGGAGTACATATTGAATGATAGAATCCAAGAAGTATAGAAAATCAAGGACTTTGGTGTGCACACCCAATGATCCTTGAAAACCGCAGAAAAAAGTAGCTTAGGTGATATAGAGGACATATGGGATGCACTTTTGTTAGTCAAGGCATTGAATTGAAGAGCAAAGAGGTGATGATGGAACTGTATATAATATTGTTTAGGCCACAGCTGGGGGCCACATGTGGTTCTGGTTGCCGTACCAGAGGAAGGATGTGATTGTGTTGGGCAGGGTGCAGAAAGATTCACCAGGATGTTGCCTGGATGGGAACAATTCAGTTATGAGAGACTAGAAAGGCTGGGGTTATTTCTCCTATAGCAGAGAAGGCTAAAGGGGATCTGATTGAGATGTATGAAGTTCTGAGGGATACAAATAGGATAGATAAGGATACGCTTTTCCTCCTAGTTTAAGTCAATTACTAGGAGGCATCATTTTAAGGTAAGGAACAGGGGATTTAGAGGGAATTTGAGAAAGTAATTTTTCATTCAGACAATTGTATGTATCTGGAACTCTGTCTAAAAGGGTGGTAGAGTCAGGAATAGTGGTGGTAGAGCAGTTGCCTTTTGGATTAGAAGTCTGTGACCAGCAGTATGCCATAAGGGTCAGTGCTGGGTCCACTGCAGTTTGTCATTTATATAAATGATTTGGATGCGAGTACAGGAGGTATGAGTCGTAAAATTGCAGATGACTCCAAAATAGGTGGTGTAGTTTTTATTATTCATTCACAGGATGAGGGCATCAGTGGTTAGGTCAGCATTTGTTGGTCATTCCTAATTGACAGGAAGACCGTTAAAAGTCAACCACATCGTTGTGGGTCTGGAGTCACATGTAGGCCAGACCAAGTAAGGATGGCAGTTTCCATCCCTAAATGGTATTAGTGAACCAGATGGGTTTTTCCAACAATTGGCAATGGATTCAGGGTCATCATTGGATTCTTAATTACAGATAATGAAGAAGGTTATTTCAGAGTACAATGAGACATTGATCAGAGGGACCAATATGCCAAGGCGTGGCAGATGGAGTTTAATTTAAATAAATGTGAGGTGCTGCATTTTGGTGAGCCAAACCAGGGCAGGCCTTATACATTTAATGGTAGGGACCTGAGCCATATTGCCGAACAAAGCGACCTTGGAGAACAGATGCATAGATTCTTGAAAGTGCAGCTGCAGATAGATGGGGTGGTGAAGAAGGTGTTTGGTGCACTTACCTTCATTGATCAGAACAGGAGTTGGGCATGCCATGTTGTGGCTATACAGGACATTGAGGAGGCACTTTAGAATAATTGCATTAAATTCTGGTCTCCCTGCTATAGGAAGGATGTTATGAAACTTGACATAGTGCAGAAAAGACTTACAAGAATGTTACTGGAACTTGGAGAAGCTGAATTGGCTGGGACTTATTTCCTGGAGTATCAAAGGCTGAGGCATGACCTTGTAGAGGTTTATAAAATCATGAAGGGCATGGTTAGGGTGAATAGACAAGGTTTTTTTTTCTTCAGAGTAGTGGAGCGCAAGCCTAGGTTTAAGGTGAGAGGGGAATAATTAAACAGACCTGAGGAGTAACTTTTCACTCAGAGGATGGTGTTTACAGAATGAGCTGCCACAGGAAGTGGTGGAGGCTGGTACAATCACAACGTTTAAAAGGCATCTGGATGGGTATTTGAATAGGAAGGGTTTTAGAGGGATATTTGCAACATGAGACTAGGTCAGATTGGGATGTCTGGTCAGTGCAGACGAGTTGGACAGAAGTGTCTGCTTCCATACTGTATGAATCTATAACCCTCAAGATATTTAAGAATTATTCAGATGAACACTTGAAACTCCAAAGCATACAAGGCGATGGGCCAAGTGCTGGAAAATGGGATTAGAGTAGATAAATAGTTGATGATCATCACAAACACGATGGGCTGAAGGGCCTCTTTCCATGCGGTAAAAACATTATGACTCTCCACTCTCCACTTATTGATAAGGAGCAAAGAGCCTCGGGGACAATATATGTGCAGATAGCCACAACCCAGCGATACTACAGATTTCTATCTCAACATACAGAATTGACTTTAAGCACAAGATAAAGCTGTTTGCAGTTTTACACAGTAATAATAACCAGTTCCGACAGCTTTACTGTTATCACTGGGTTTCTGGATTCTGGCAGTAGCCCTAAATACAATTCTCCTTTTCTCTTCACAGATACTGATGGAGCTACTATTATGTTCAGCATTTCTTGTGCTGACTTTGATTTGAACACTGTCAGTGGAAATCTCAAACACAGTTCAAGACTTGTAACAAATTTATTTTTGGCACCCTAATGGTTCAAGTGGTAATTTGTCATTTGTTATTGTGCTAAGTTACGCATTGGCTGGAATAGTGTTCCTGGTATGATCACCTGGTTTGCTTAGTTACCTCAGTGGAGGAAATAGCCCCAAATCTCGAGACAGGATATATTAACTAGAGTTTTGCCTTATAATATTGAATGACTGGAGAGGAGGGATTTGAGTGTAGACACAAGTGAATTCAGGATTATTCCTTGCTGCAAGCACCCCACCCCCTCCAAATGCAAATAACATTCTGACATATTATAGACTTGCATCTGAAGGATTAACCATTTGCTCAAGATATTTTCTATAACATCGTTCAGAAGTACAATATTGAGAAAGAGAATTGCTTTGCTATTCAACAAGGAAATGAGACCTCATGACTTGTCAAAAAATGGAGCTGTCTTGGTGGGCTGAATGGTCTACTTCTATTTCAAATTCCTATGTTCCATGGATAACTTATTTTAAAACATAAAAACAAAGAAAGGATCTGATGAGACAAAATCATTTTGATTGGTCACAATTTCTATGTGCTATGCTCATGAACAGCTCAAAATGTTTCATGGCACTCTTTACCCACTTACAGATCAATGTTTCTCCCAAAACGTTGTAAATAGCTCATCGTGAAGTAGTATGATTAGATTAGATTACTTACAGTGTGGAAAAAGGCCCTTCGGCCCAGCAAGTCCACAGTGACCCGCCGAAGCACAACCCACCTAGACCCATTCCCCTACACCTAACACTACGGGCAATTTAGCACGGCCAATCCACCTAACCTGAACATTTATTTTGGCCTGTGGGAGGAAACCGGAGCACCCGCAGACACTGGGAGAATGTGCAAACTCCACACAGTCAGTCACCTGAGGTGGGAATTGAACCTGGGTCTCTGGCACTGTGAGGTAGCAGTGCTAACCACTGTGCCGCCCACCTGTGCCACCGTGCCGCCCACGGTGTAGTTTCTACATACAGAAAAAAAAGGTTCCTATCAACCAATATTTGCAGCTTAATTGATGCCATGGAATGAAAAAAAAACTTTTAATTACTGGATATGATGTCATGCAGATGAATTTCTCCATATCTCTGAAAAGTAGAAAATGCCACACTGCCAGGTTGTTGCATTCAGGCTGAAACTAATCAACTCTTTTCCAAGTAATATACATTGAAAAAGCAGCAGTACACGTATGTTACATATAGTTATGAAAACAGTAAGGAGAGCAAGGTAATGAGAGGCATGGATGCAGTAGATTGCCAGAGACTTTTCCCCAGGGCAGATATGGCTGTCATGAGGGGTCATAATTTTAAGTTGATTGGAGGAAGGTATAGGGGAGATGTCATAGGTACATTCTTTACACAGAGAGTGGTGGGTGCGTGGAATGCACTGCCAGTGGTAATAGTAGAGTCAGAGACATTTGTGACATTTAAGCGACTGCTGGACATGGAAGGCAGTAATTTGAGGGGTGTGTAGGTTAGGTTGATCTTAGATTAAGATAAATGTGCGGTGCAACATTGTGGGCTGAAGGGCCTGTACTGTACTGTGCTGTACTGTTCTATGTTCTATGTAAAGATAAAACAAGACCAGTTGTTCAAAAAGGGTAAGTGCCTTCCTGTAGACTTCATGTGTAATAACACTTTTAGATGAAATATTTGTCTGTTGAACACTTCGACAAAAGACAATGCTCTATGATGACATGGATTTTGTTTCACTTGATGAAGCTTAAATGCAAGTTAGAGCCATTGAACTGTCTTAATAATTTAAGAGGCTAATAATTGTTATTCTTCGATAGCAATGCTGCCTCATAATCAGGTTGGTTGTGTGCTCACTGAATATGTCATTTATAATCCATCGCAATGCTGATCATTGGAATGCAGGTTGTTCACCAGATTCATTAAGATGTCTAAGGATAAACACACAATATAATCCTACAGCATCGCTCCACTCAGATCACTTCAACACAGTTCCAATATATAACATCCAATAGCACTTCATTTTAGAGTACAATGGATTCTACTGGAAATGGACTCTGATGCAGATGGCCTCCTAAACACTCTTTGATTTATATGGTTTTCAAAAGCATTCCAGCTTCTAGCTCTGCTGAAACTCTGCATTGCTCAATGATCTCTATCCAAATCTTAGCCTTTGTTGTATCTACATCGGGATGTTGCACTCCCTCTGCTGGTCTTCATTTACATTACAGCTTAACCTTTTCCCCTTGCTAAAAAGTAATGAAAATATGTTAATTTCTGAACATTAAACTTCAGAATAATTTTTTTGTACTGATTCCAATACATTTGTTTCTTTCACCTGTTAAAGCAACAGTCTTCCTAGGAATATTCGATTTGTTGGAATGTCAGGAATGAATTCGGTCACTTTAGAGAGTTTTCTAGATCTTAAAATTAATTCCTATTTCTCATGATTATGAAGGAAAATCTTCTGTCCTCCAGAATTCTAGGTTGAGGTTATCTGTGGTGTGTACCATTGGCATGTTTCTTATTACGGAACCCCTTGTCTTTGCATCAACCCCCAGATCAAGGAGGCGACTTGTTGCATTATTCTCAGCACTGGGTCTAAAATTATACCACCCTGCACCCTGACCCTCCCTATAACCTAGTGCAATCATTAAGGAGGAAATTTTCCCAACAATATCAGAAAAAAATGTTTCTCCATTAATAATGTTGGGTTGTGCTACTTGTCAGAGGCACTGTGTTTTTTTTTCCAACTATGCCAAGTATTAATTTGTTCAGGTGAACCTTGTATAGTTTTTAAACATCTCTGTTGTTGCAATAATCTGTGGATGAGCAGTAGATTCTTTGTGAAACTTTACGAATCCTTCTGCCATGAAGTATGATCCATTATCTGATATTTCCTCTGATAAGCTCGAGTGGGTAGTTCTGGATTTCATATATGATATCACTACTTGCGAATTAGTTTATGTACTAGTAGAAATCTTATCTGAGATGATTTCAAATATGCCAGTCCCACCTTTCTGCTACAGATGTTTGGAGGACCAGAAAGAACCACAGCTTCACATTATTTGTTGTTTGCATATTCAATGCACTTCCTAATTACAATAGCTTATTCATGCTTGGCCATAAAATACTGTTCCACAATTCTTTCTCGATGCTTTTGGCTCACATTTTACCTTTTACATATTCTGTTCTGTATCTTGAATTCATTATGTTGCAATCATTAATTAGGTATTATCAATTGTTTTTCATCACCAGGCACGCTATTAGGCTTTGATTGTCTTTTGCAATCCTTGCATTTTCCATATAAGTTTAGAAGTTGCATCAGCACATTTTTAAACATTTCTCTATCAACTATAGCTTTGTAGGATTATATTCATGCATGTCTTTAGCCTTGACTAATTGGCTATACTATCTCTGTGCCAAAACCTGGGCTTCACGGGAGTTCTCATGACATGAGCATAAAATTCAGCTCAATGCTTCAGTGCAATACAGAGGTTATACTCCAGTGTTAAAGATGGTGCATTAAAGGTGAAATGTTAAACTAAGCCCTATCTGTCTTATCAGGTGGATTTAAAAAATCTTTTGGCACTATTTGAAGAATAGAAGTTATCTTGTGGTCTCTTGACTAATATTTATTATTCAACCAACATCTCAATTTTAGTTAACCAGATCATCTGGTTTTGTCTTTCACTAAAGTTTGAGGGACCTTGATTGACATAAATTTGCTACTGTTATTCTTTTCATTACAATAGTCATTATGTGACAGCACTAAAAGTGATTATTTGGTTGGGTAGACCTGAAGTTACAGGAAGTGAATCCTTTGTTCAGTTGCGGTATAATCCAATACATGGAAGACATAGACATCTTGAGTGCATATTATCTTCTTGCTTATTCCATGAGAATTGCCAGTGAATTTAATGTGTAATGTATTGAATATTATTAAAGGCATTTGATAGATGATTGAATTCCTTAGACATTACTAAAGTGTTTGCCATTTAATACTCTATTTGCATAACATCCTTAGTTCTCAGGAAGAGCAGCTAAATGAGTTTCAGCTGTGTTTTAAGTTTCATTTTAATGTTTCTGAATGTTTTGGGTTATTGCAGCTTATATGTAGCAGCTGCAGCACTCCGAAAAGAATTGCAGTTAATGTTCACTAATGATATTTATGGGGTAGATTTGTTTTTCCTGTAATGCCTGGGTGGACTGTAGAGAGAACAAAAGTAACCATGGAGGATCACATGTTGGTTTCTGATTCTGCAAAACTTTCTCTCCAGATTTGATAACCTCTTGTGTTGATAGGACTTAAAACCTCTTCACATTTTTGGAATTTGCATTCCTAATTCTGTCAGAACTCAGTATCCTCATTTCTTTTTTGTCCTCAGGTGCCCCCTGTAATGGCTGTGACAGTGCAGACTCTGTTAAACCCTGTAATCTCAATGATTGTGGATTTTAGTGAACAAAAATTCCTCTTTCAACCCATTTGCTAATAAAATGATTGCCCCAAATTGCTGTTTTTTCAATCTGTGTTACCAATCTACCCCATTTGCTTCCACACAAATGGATGCCCAAGCTCCAGGACATGTCATTACTGCTGTTCATTTCTATGTTGCACTTCCTCAATTTACTGCTACAAATTCCACATCTCACTGGAAGTACAGCGAAAGTTCAAAAGCCATAAATCATTGCTTGCAAACATTAGGATAGACACTTGCCTGCTGCCTTCCAAATCACAGCATAGCTGCCCTCGCATCAAGGCCCAACCCCACAATGCTGTTGAATTTCATCACCCTGGCCTGTACTGAAAAATGACTTTGTATTGTAAATCTCTGAAACTCTATCTCCTGCTTCCTGGTGATAGTTAAACCCAGGTTACAACTCTGATTTTGAACCTTTTTCAAGGTCTCAATATTCCATAATTTTAAGGGAACCAAAATTAGTCACAGTACAGCAGATACGCCCTAATCATGAACCTATTGGCAGAATTTTCCACTCCCTTGATTAGTGTGGGCAATGTGGGAAAATATGGTGAGAAAGAAGAAAATTAAAAAACTTAACATCGAGAAAATAAATTTCATTTTTCTCTTAAGTTGAAATGATAACTTTAGAATCTTACTCCAGAGTAGTGACCATCCTATTTCCATGCATTTTCATGTCATTATTAGCAAGTCTTGACTCATTTCTATGCAGATTCCACTTTTTCTTTCCTTCACTAAGAAAGTTGATGGTACCACTTCTTGACATGAAAGTCAGAGAGGTAACCTTGTAATGGCAACTCACTGCTTGCCTCTCTAGGCAATTCCCTTTCATGACAAAGTACTGACATGCTCCATGGACACCGTTTTTATCCATCCTTTATCCAAGCAAGTCAGCAAAGGTAATCCTGAAGAAGGGCTTATGCCCGAAACGTCGATTCTCCTGTTCCTTGGATGCTGCCTGGCCTGCTGCGCTTTTCCAGCAACACATTTTCAGCAAAGGTAATCCACCAACTTCATCACATCAACATGCTTGCTCATTGACCAACTCATTTATCACATCAGTGCTTCAGTTTGAACCTCAGGGTCAAACCTACAGCTTTCATGTATTTTCCAGATCACTTTGCCTGTAAAGGCATATATTCATTTCATGCAGCTAAGATGGCTGTTGACTTCATTTTTTGAGCATTCATAGATTTTGAGCTTATGTGGAATCTGCCAGCTTCTGTGGCTTGAATTGCCTTTTAGCCAATCGGGAGAGGGAGCAGCTTGTGATTGTTTGGTGCAGTAAACAATAACAGGGGTTGACATGTTGCTGTACGGCACAATGCTATATCAATGTCATATCTGTAGCATGCACCAGTGGATTGTTTGACACAATGTATGGAAGAGCAGTTGGTGGTAATGCAGAAGCAGGAGAGATGGTGAGTTTCCCCATTCAAAAGAGCAGAGGGCAAGAAGTGTTTGTAATTAATGATGAGTAAGAGCTATTTAGTGTACGTGATATGTGCAGTAGTGAGAGTTTTCATTCAGGATCCTTGGTGAAAAATCTGTGCAATGGCAGAGTTAGAGTTAGAGGTGACTCTGTGAGTGAGAGTTCACAGAATTACCGGAATGTATATAATGCAGAAGGCGGCCCATCGTTCCTGCAATGATTATACTCCGTAGTGCCAATCTCCTTTTTCTCCATATCACTGCATACCAGGTAGAAGAGAGAAGGTGATGTTGTTTCCCCTGAGAGTGTAGATAATCATTAACCTTCACAATGGGCATTGTATTGAACCAGGCCACTATCTTGGTCCAGAGCTGGCAGGGTCTGTCTGCATGTCTTCCTTTGCCAGTTAAAGACAAAAAAACTGCAGATGCTGGAATCCAAAGTAAACAGGCAGGAGGCTGGAAGAACACAGCAGGCCAGATGGCTCAGGAGATGGAGAAGTCAACATTTCTGGTGTAACCCTTCTTCAGGACTGGGAGTGGGTGTAAGGGGATTTGCAGATCAATGGGGTGATGGGGACAGGCTGGTGAAGTAGGGATAGGTGAAGACAGGCAGAGGGTGTGACCTGGATGGTCAACGAGAAGAATGAATCTGGTTGGTGGCAGGGAGCAGTGGAATGGATGGGAAGGGGCTGGGAAGAGAGTCAGGTTATTTGAAATTGGAGAACTCCAATGTTGAGTCTGTAGTCTGTCCAGGTGGAAGATAAGGCATTGTTCCACCATCTAGTTGGATGGGATCTAGTTGGAGTTGGGGGAAGTACGTAGGGATGATGCTTTGGATGTGGAGACTGGTGGGGTAGTAAGTGAGGACCAGGGGGACACTGTCTTTATTGTGTTGGGGGGGGAGGTTACAGCAGTGGAACGGGGAATGGAGATGGTGCGATGGAGGGGTGTGTGGGTGAAGGGGGGAGGAAAAGCATGTTGTTCAAAGTAGGGGAATATTTGGGAGTAGAATGTCTCCTCGTCTGAGCAGATGTGGTGGACGTGGAGGAATTGGGAGAATGGGATGGAGTTCTTACAGGATACTGGGTGGAAGGATGTTTAGGCAAAGTAGTTATAGGAGTCTGTAATTTTGTAATAAACCTCAGTCTGGAGACTGTCACCGGAAATGGAAATGGTGAGGACAAGAAAGAGGAGGGTTGCAGCTTTCAGGAAAATTCCATCTCCCTTCTATTGTGACTCTTGTCCTTGTAGGCAAAGTAAGGAGCTAAATTGATTTTCTGGGCCATTTTCTTCAAGATAAATGTGCTGAATTACAGAGGGATGTGCAGTTCCTGGCTTGCAGTGTCTGATATGCGGCACAGCTGAGGTCTAGATATGGTAACAGTGGTGCAGAATCAACACAACGCATATAGAGGTGAACGTTTCTGCCTTTTCGCCTGAGTAGGGGAATCTAAAACTAGGAGGTACAGCTTTGAGGTGAAAGGGGAAAGTTTAAAAGGGACCTGAGGGGCATCTTTTTCACACACAGGGTGGTGTGTGTATGGAATGAGCTGCCAAAGGAAGTGGTAGAGGTGGATATAATTACAATATTCAAAGATATTTGGACAGGTTCATGACTAGGAAAGGTTAGCATGGATTAGTTAGACCGAAGTGTCTTTGTTTTTGTGCTGTGTGACTCTATGATTCTCCTGTTGCATGATTCCTCGCAATGGATGCGAAAGCGGACAGTTGCTTTATTAACAAGATGAAGAGTCAAAGATTGCCATGGCAAACTGGTCACCATGCATCTGCTTTTAAAAAGAAATTCCACAAAATGAGAAAATTCATCCCTTTTTTAAAAATATTCGTACTGAATTGTCCTTGCTAAGCATCCAGATTCTCTATTGCTTAGCTAGTAGTTTCTTGGCACTTCTCATGCATCATTGGTGACTTGTGTGAAACACTGCATTTATTTACATCACTAAGCACTGTGCTCTGAAGGCAATGGAAAGTAAATTGGGCACATGTATAAAAGGTCACCAGTTGAAAGATGGTGATTATAAACTGAAGTCCAAAGTAAAAAGTACCTTCAAGCTATTGCATTACATGTGTTTGAAAGCTCATTTAGACAAATGTTTCTAAAGCAGAAAGTTAGCTCTGCGGTTTAAACAAGATAAAAGATAGATATCTTTATTTAGTTGTGAATGCTGCCTTATGAAAAACCCATTGCAAATCCTGTTTTGATGTTCTTTATGTAAGTGTGCAATAATTCAAGTCCCATGTTATTAGGAGAGCTTGGAAGTGTCATAATTGTTTTATTAATTGAGAACCATCAGGTTGAAGACTCTTTTTGTTGGTGAACTCTTGTACAGCCATTTTTAATTTTTGCTTTCAATAAACCCAATTTGTGGTTTCAACCCTAAGGCACACATTATGATAAAGCTTTTTATTCATTTCCCATTGAATATAAATTAGACATGTTCAAATTGCCTCAGAAATTACCAGAGTACGTTGAAATCTTTCAGAAATTCAAAAATGTTTGGTAAAACCTGAACAATTTGCTGTATGTTACAGAATGAATTGTTAAAACTGGCTTCTGTAAATGATTGGTAGGATACTTTCAGGTCATTCAGATTATCTAACTTTAAAATGTCATTTGAATGAATGCACACATTTTACAGAGGCAATGCTTGATATTGTCTTGCTTGGTAATTCAAACTCGCACATAATCATACAAGGTATTCATTGAGGTGTAACGTTAATTGTGACACCTGTCAAAACTGTGAATTGTTTTCTCTGTTAGCACTTGCTGATATTCATTGATAATTGCCATTAAATCAGAAACAAAAATATGTAATTGACCTCTTTCATGGTTTGTTGTTATGGTGTCTTCTGTTGTCATTTTGGAACAAGCATCAATTCTGTCAAGCATCAAGTACTGTCAACATACATATGCATTTGTTCTGCAAATTTAACATCACTGTGCATCAGTATCTGTCTCCCTTAGACATCATGTTTTAAGAGTGCAAAATTTATCATGCATGATGTCTCACTATTTCAGGCAAGTAAATGGGTTACATCATGCTGGCTACAAATTCCCTATGTAGTGCTCCAATCTGGAAAGTAAGCTGGTATGGGCTAGTTGTTAATGATGTAAAGGAATGAAACAGAAATATTTGCATCCTACATTTTGTAGAGCTTTTGACCAGACTCTGGGTTGCTAGAATAATACTTAAGTAAGGAGAAAACTAACATCATAGAGAAATTTATGGAGAAGTGGGTAGTGACTGCACTTGGGACACTTCAAAAGTTTCTAACTGGCAAGTTCTCTTTCCTTATCAATGTGTGAGACAGATGTGAAAAGGTAAATACCATGGTCATTAATAGCCCAGCAGAAAGCACTTTCTACAAGGGACTTGTAAAAGAAATCATGCCATGATCAATAAAATGCTTCATAAAAGTTCAGCTGGTCAACCATTCTCAAATAGATGGTTCATGTAAATAATTCATTCCATATGATTGGAGGATCTAGACCCTACTAATAATCTATGAAAAAGTTCGAAATAGATTCTGTACAGCGCGAAAAAAATTCCTGTTTAGAGTACTAGAATTAGATTTATTTTTCTGCGCATTTGAAAGCTTGACCAAGTTAAAAGTTGTGAACCTCATACACCATACCACCTCAGATCAATTTTTGGACCTGAATATTTAAGTGTTCAGTGAGGCTTTCTGCATCATCAGCTATGCATGCACTGGATGTTTACAATTTGAGTGAAAAGGAGGTCTGACAGCATAAATAGGATGCACTCTGACTGAAATTGGTGTAGTTGAAGCATGCAAGACCTAAAGATCCGCAAAAATATAATGCGATGATTTGGATGTGGGGATCAAGTATATTTCTAACTTTGCCAATGATTCAAATGTAAGCAGGAGTGTAGGCTGTGAGGCAAATGTGAAATGTTTTCAGGAAGACAGGTAAGAATATGACTGGTCAAATATAATATAGAAAAACGTGGTTTATCCATGTTTGTAGGTGGAACAGATGTGCAAGGTATGTCTTAAGTGGTGAGTGATTAAAAAGTGTAGCTGTGCAAAGGGAACTGGGTGACTTTGTCAATAAACCATTGCAGGCTAAATGCGGGGGCAGCAAGCTATGAGGAAGCCGAATGGAATATTAGCCTGTATCGCAAGAGGATTTGAGCACAGAAGTAGTGAAGTCTTGCTTTGCTATATTTGTAAAGGATATAGTGACACTGTGCATGGAGTACTGTGCACAATTTTGATCTTTCTATCTCAGGGAAGGTATTATTTCCGTGGCGGAAGTGCTAAGAATGTTCACCTGGATGGCAGGACTCTGCCATCAAGACAGCTTGAGCAAACTGGGACTGTGTTCTCTAAGGTTTTGAAAAATGAGAAATGGTCCCATTGAAACCTGCAAAATACTAATTGGGATAGACAAACCAGATTGCAGGTCAGACATTTCCCCTGTTTGAGGCGTCCCTGATTTCTTTCTCAGGGGTGGAGGAGGGATATCTTGCAGTTCTGCCCTCTTGGCCAGGGAGACTGTGCTCGTGCAACTCAGGCTTTCACAAAAGTAAGACTGAGAATGCATCGTGAATGAGGGGTAGGAGTTCTGGCATGTTAAAGATTAATTCACAGCGAAGGTCATAGAGTCATGCAGCACAGAAACAGACCCCTCAGTCCAACTGTTCCATGCTAACCAATTTTTCGAAAATAAATTGGTCCCATTTTTGCCTGCATTTGGCCTATATCCCTCCAAACCTTTCTGATTCATGTACCTGTCAAAACCTGTTTTAAGTGTTGTCACTGTACCTGCATCTACCATTTCCTTTGGTGAAAATGAGAACTGCAGATGCTGGAGATTAGAGTCAAAAAGTGTGGCACTGGAAAAGCACAGCTGGTCAGGCAGCATCCGAGGAGCAGGAGAATCAATGTTTCAGGCATAAGCCCTTCATTAGGAATTTTGGGGGTGAGGGGTGAAATGGGGCTGAGAAATATATAGGAGGTGGGGAAAGGTACCTGGGAAGGCGATAGGTCGATGTAGGTCGGGGGTGATAGTGATAAATTGGAGGGGAGGGTGGAGTGGATAGGTGGGAAGGAAGATTGAGATAAAACCAAAATAACTTCAGATGCTGTAAATCAGCAACAAAAATAGAGATTGCCAGAAAATCTCAGCAGGTCTTGCAGCATCTCTGGAGTGAGCCTTCCTTCGAACTGATGGTAGCTAGGAAAATGTCGTGTCATATGCAGAAGATAAGGTGTGCGAAGCGGGTCAGGATTAAATGATAGTTTGGGATAAAACCCAAAGGGAGGTAAAAACAGATGGGCAAACAAAGGAGTGGATTATAGCATATAGAACATAGAATGTTACAATGCAGTGCAGGCCCTTCGGCCCTCGATGTTTCGCCAACCTGTGGAACCAATCTGAAGCCCATCTAACCTACACTATTCCATTCTTATCCATATGCCTATCCAATGACCATTGATATACCCTTAAAGTTTGCAAGTCTACTACTGTTGCAGGTAGTACGTTCCACGCCCCTACTACTTTCTGAGTAAAGAAACTACCTCTGACATCTGACCTATAGCTATCACCCCTCAACTTAAAGCTGTGTCCCCTTGTGCTCTCCATCACCATCTGAGGAAAAAGGATCTAACTGCCCACCCTTCTAACCTTCTGATTATCTTATAAGTCTCAACTAAGTCACCTCTCCACCTTCTTCTCTCCAACAAAAACAGCCTCAAGTACCTCAGCTTTTCCTCGTAAGACCTTCTCTCCATACCAGGCAGCATCCTAGTAAATCTCCTCTGAACCCTTTCCAAGGTTTCCACATCCTTCCTATAATGCTGTGCCCAGAACATACACAATACTCCAAATGTGGCTGCACCAGAGATTTGTATAGCTGCAGCATGACCTCATGGTTCTGAAACTCAATTCCTCTACCAGTGAAAGCTAACACACCGTATGCCTTCTTAACATCCTATCAGCTTGGGTGGCAACTTTCAAGGATCTATGTATCTGGACACTGAGATCTCTCTGCTCATCTACGCTACCAAGAATCTTCCCATTAGCGTAGTACTCTGCATTCCTGTTACTCCTTCCAAAGTGAATCGCCTCACACTTTTCCACATTAAGCTCATTTTCCACCTCTCAGCCAGCTCTGCAGCTTATCTATGTTTCCCTGTAACCTACAACTTTCTTCATCACTATCCACAACTCTACCGACCTTAGTGTCATCTGCAAATTAACCCAACCTTCTCTGCCCTCACCCAGGTTATTTATATAAACGACAAATAACAGTGGACCCAAAACAGATCCTTGCGTTACCCCACTAGTAACTGAATTCCAGGATGAATATTTCCCATCACTCACCATTGTCGGTCTTCTTTTCTGATCCAAATCACTAAATCACCTTAATCCCATGCCTCCGTATTTTGTGCAATAGCCTATCATTATCAAACGCCTTACTGAAATCCATATACACCACATCAACCGCTTTACTGTTAGCCACCTGTTTGGTCACCTTCTCAAAGAACTTAATAAGGTTTGTGAGATTTACCCTTCATAAAGTTGTGTTGATTATCCCTAATCAACTTATACCTCTCTGGATGATTATAAATTCTATCTCTTAGAATCCTTTCCAACACTTTACCCACGACCGAAGCAAGGCGGCCATGTCTATAATTTTGATGGCTGTCTCAACTCCACTTCTTGAACAAGGTGATAACATTTTCTATCCTCCAGTCTTCTGGCACTATTCCTGTTGACAACAATGATACAAAGATCAAAGCCAAACGCTCAGCAATCTCCTCCCTAATTTCTCAGAGAATCCTACAATAATGGCCTGGCTAGGAGGGTGAATAGCTATTAATGAAGACTGTTCATGCTAACAATGTGTTGCGTGTAATAGCAGATTTTATGCTACTGTGATATAAAATGACATTTAGTTGATCTCTGGAAGAATTCAGCCCCAGATCTTCATTCTTCTCCTTTCATTTGGGCTGTACTTTTATATGTCCTCTTGGCTTGTATATCATTCCACCATGTAGTCTGAACCTTACCTTCAAGCACTTCATTTTTTTCGATCTTTAGCTTGAACCACTTCATTCATGTCTATTAAGATCATGATATTGTATAAAGCAGTGGTGTCCATCTGATTATTCTTGTTCACTCGTTGCTGTCTTTTTGCAGTCATTATTCTAACAATCACAAAATATGTATAACTGTTAGCCAATGCTAACCTATTTAATATTGTAAAGTGATTTGTCAGACACATTAGCTGATATTTCTCCAACAGCCATTTATATTGCTTTGTACTACTTCTTTATAGCTAAGTACTGATGTGCAAAGTGATTGAACTCCTTGCAATTTGATTACAGCTTTCCCCACATTGGACATGCATCCTTTTCTTTTGCTTAATGATTTCCACGATATTTATATCCTGACCGCTGACCTTGATCTTTGTTTTGGCTTTTCTGCACGTATTACTTCCTTTTTCCCAATTCTTGTTTCTCATTCAGTCAAAGATGTCTCTCAGCATAATGCAAAATGTCACCTGTTCTCCCATAACTATGCTCCAGCTGATGGTTGATAACCTCAAAGCTTCTATACAAGTCAATATACTACTTCAGAGTAAATTTCTCCTCTTTGAAACAATGTGCAAATTATCTCTGCTGAGATCATCTTACGATTGCCCAAATCCATAGCACTAAGCTAGCACTGTGATCATACTCTGATCAAAAATCTCCCTCTCTCCTTGAACTCTGTTGTTAAATAAATACTCTTGATAATTAAAATTAATATGGGGTTCAATGTGAGTTTTCAAAGCCTGAAAAATTCTCCTTTCTGGCTTTTCTGCTCCTCAGTAAGATCGACAGCTGCACCACAGTTTGTAGCATTCTCCCAGCATTGATAGCAAGATTGCAAATCTGATATCCTCTGATAGTTCTTTTCTTGTTATTAATTCTGTTCTTATTTCATGCTTTTGCTACTGAGAATGGAAATAATTCCAATTCTGTTCCATATCATCTTTACCATGATGGAAAATGTATTTTTGACTCCTCTATCTTTTACTTCCTTACTGTTAGTTTCAGTAGCTTACTCTCTCTCAGCCCTGAAAATCCACATATCCTCTGCTGCTCTGCTTTTGACACCATTTTTCAAGGTAAGATTCATTAATGGCTACTACAGACTGCACACAAAGACACTTGCAATGGCGGTAGATGTCACTGACCTCAGCAAGCCAACCAATAGTAAAGAGTGCAGTTGGCTTTCTCCAAACAGTCACTGTTCCGCAGATCAGAGAACCTTACTTCTCCTTCCATTTTGATATGAATAACCTGTTTCCTGAAAACTAAAATTGCTTTGCAATTTGGAAGTTTTGATCTCTATCCTGCAGATAAACTTGAACCTGACCAGTGAGGAGCTCTTCAGGCTGAATTCCATTGCAATGGAGAAGTCACTGTTTATTTCTGGTCTCAATTCAGCCTAATCAGAATAAAAAATATTTGAAATTGCACTGTAAGTTAATTATTATGAGGTTTGATGAGATTGCACAGCTTGTAAATTCTTCAGTTCAGAAGTTGTTTATCCTCAAGATGTTTCAGACATACTGTGCAAGGGAATTAATACATTAAGAAGCCAAAAGATAGAAGACAGGAAGTGGCAGAGAACAATAGGATTATTATTACAACAGGTGGTAGGAGTAAACATCCACACAAAGTATTACCAAGAAAATAATGGAAAGCCTGATTGAATAAAATAAAAGTAAACAAAAGACAACATTCAATAGAACATCACATATAAGAAAATATGCACTGATAATGCTGATGGATTAGGAAAATCATTGAATTTGCTGGAATTTAAGCTATTTGTGACTACATGAAAATGTTTCTGCAGCAACTCAATGAGTTTATCCAGAGAGCAGCTGAGCCATCCAGGAACGTGGCAGATTTCAATAGTGCTCTGCGCTGAGGGAACTGATCTCAGTCAGGTCAAATTGTTGGTGCTCGTCACCGTTCTCATTACACCAGATTGAAGAGGCAAATATAAACTGGTGCCTCCATTCTTATCCACCTGCCAGTTGTCCTATGGTAAATCTAGCTGTAAGAACACTTATGGAGGATATCACATTCTATTCTGAAACTCTTATATTATCAAATAAACCACCAAAACACTCACTGACAAGAATGCATAATGTTTATTCCATAATAGATGTATTGATAGAGGCATATCCATGAAAAAATATCTTCAGATAAGAAACGGATGAGCAGGAGTTAATTTTTATATGCATCTGACAGATCGACAAAACTGATGGAGCATCAACAGAAGAGTCTTGTGGTTAAAATGCAAAAAAAGGTTGTGATGTTCAATAATAACTCTCGAATTGGTATTCACTTTTTTATATCCTCATTGGGTTGTCGCAGTCTGGTAACCCTCATTATTCAACATTTTAAGATGTGTGTAGACACAGAATTGCATTGTATTCAATATCAAATCCCACTTTTATCATTTAATGTGATTCTTTTCAGATAAAGCATTGTGGAATGTTTTTCAGCTCCCCTGACATTCAGATCCTGTTACTGATGACAGTGATGTGCCCTGAAGACTATTGAAAGTGACCTTGTGTAACTTATCATTTATCACAGGATATACTCCAATCATGTTCCTACCATCCCTTATTTCCGTTTGGCCAGTTCCTTACAAAAGTAAAATGATGTAGTGTGATGAAAGATACATGTACTGCAGGATTGTTATCCTCCTCAAAACAACATTGATTTCAAAATTTTATATCTTGGAACTGATGGAAAACACTGTTTGAAAGATACACTGTGGATGTACAATTCGAACTGAATGAAAATCATGAAGATTACTTTGGTAGGTCAACTTTGTAGCACATTGTTTTTTAACATTACAAGTTTCAATATTATGGTTAGTTCCTGGCATTTTGGAATATCCTGAAAGCATAAGATTGGTTACTTGTTGAGTTTAATAACATTTTTACAAAGGGTGAGGATATGAGCATTGGACTTAATGTCTAATCATAAATTTCATTCCTGATAATTACGACTCTACATTCTATTTTTATCAAAAGTAGAAATTTTTGGATGGTAATGCTAAACTTTAATACAAGTGTAAAGCAGTTTTAACAAGTTATTTTCTATTAAGCAAGACCTCAGGAAGAAAAGTGACCTGCTTCCACTTCAGTTTGATGGATTCTGGCGTAGTTGCGAAGTCCAATATGTAGACTCCAGACTCTCACATACACAAGACAGGTGCTGCTTAAGAGGCCATGGATTATGAGTTGTTTGGAGGTTTATCAGCTCCCCATGATGCCTTGACTCTATCTCTATGCTCGCTCACTGACATTTCAACCATGTTTGCTGTCTAATTGGTGGGCAAGTTTCATCTATTTAATGTTGTTCTGCAGATGTCATAGGAGTGTTTCTACCCTCCTGGTGGGAATCTGCCATTGTGACTCACCTCCAAATAAAACATTTGCTTTGGAAGTTTGGTATTAGATTTAGTGAGCGGCACGGTGGCACAGTGGTTAGCACTGCTGCCTCACAGCGCCAGAGACCCAGGTTCAATTCCCGACTCAGGCGACTGACTGTGTGGAGTTTGCACATTCTCCCCGTGTCTGCGTGGGTTTCTTCCGGGTGCTCCGGTTTCCTCCCACAATCACAAAGATGTGCAGGTCAGGTGAATTGGCCACGCTAAATTGCCCGTAGTGTTAGGTTAAAGGGGTAAATGTAGGGGTATGGGTGGGTTGCGGGTCGGTGTGGACTTGTTGGGCCGAAGGGCCTGTTTCCACACTGTAAGTAATCTAATCTAATCTAATCTAGATGTACAAACAACACATCTAGCTGGTTTTGAGTAGTTCACATTGTGAGGCTGGGCGTATTGGTTTGGGTGAGGATATTGCACTACCTTTGTTACCAGCAATTTAAAGGATCTTACAAAGGCATCATTGGTGATACTACTTCAGTCCTTTTTAAGGTAGCTTCTGTGTGTTGTTTAACACACCACAGTTTATAGGAGCATGGGTACATTACTGCTGTCTGAAAAACCATGAAATTTGTCTCAGACTAAGTTCCTCCTCTTCAAACACACTTTTCTTCTGTCAGTCAAGGACAAATTGCAGAAAGTGATTAACTTTGCCATCAGTGTCTTTGTTGAGAGAAAGCTCCCAAGATGTAGAAAGAGATCAATATCTTACAGCATGCCACCATACTTCTCAATCATTGGGGAGATTTGTGCTGTGAGAGTTCTTTGGAAAAGGACCTTAGATTTCTGGGTGTTTACTGATGGTCCATTTTCTCATTTACTTTGGAAAAGACAGCAAGAATGATTTTGGATTTAGTTTCTGAGTCAGTATGCACACAAGAATACTAAAGCTGAGGTTAGTATGATTTTGGTTTAACAAGCACCTATAAAGAAACCTTTCTCCCAGCAATCAGTGTGGCTTGTTTGGTGAAAATGACCAAGAGATACAGGACCTAATTAAACATAATTACAGAGCCTTCGTAGACTGCAAATTTCATCATGCCAGAGCAGAAATAGAGAGGTTCTATGGCGACCAAAAGCAACAATAGGATGCATCTTAAAGAACAAATAGTAGGTGTAAGTACCATGGAAAATCCAGCAGACATCTGACACCAGTGACAAGCATTTTGTCTTCAGTTTGTTTTTAAAATTCCTCAGCCAGGCTTCTGATTTTGACTCTAATATCCTCAGCTCTATTGTTTAATACCCCATTTTGCTCAGTCTTGGGTCTGTCACAGATCTGAGTGAAGTAGAGACGGCCATTAGATAGCTGAGAAATGATGAGGCAGATGGGATCCCTGCTTAAATTTTACAACACAGCAGACATGCACTCCTGACATGGCTATACAACCCTCGTATTTTTCACATGGGAAGCATGCCAGGGGATCTTAGGGCACTGTGATTGTAATTATATTCAAGTCTGGTTGTGATAAATGCCCCTGCACAGAGACCAGGATTGTCCGCTCAGTCACAGTCTCCTTGTGGCTTTTTCCAGACTCTCAGCCATTAAGAGGCATCACAGGCATTTGCAGTAAATCAAGGAAAGTGCGAAGAACAGTGCTAATGACTGTACATGCCCTTTTAGCAACCACTCAAAAGCCTTTGACTTTGTCAAATGTGCAGCCTTATGCATCCTCCTCAAATTTGACTTTTGTAAGAAGTTTTCATCATCCTCCACCTACTCGATGATGACACGCACACTGACTTCTGACCAAATAGAACAATCTGAATCCTATTTCAATGGAAACTAGGGTCATACAGTATTGGCTCTTTCATAAATCCTTTATTCCTTGCTGCAATACTGCACTCACCTCCAGCAAATTACCCACAGGCATGGAGATAATCTACAGAACAGACAGGAGATATGTTCAACCTTATGTCCTTTTATCTACGTTTCTTTCTAATTGAATACTGAGTGTGTGTGTGTGTACATTTATATATATATATATATATATATATTATATATGTATATGTAGATGTATGTGAGTATGTAGATGTATGTGTGTATATATGTATGTGTGTATATATATGAATTCCTATTTACCTTAGCATAGTAAATGATAAAATCAATAATACTATGTTGAAGCATTTCAATTAGAGATGGATAAGATGATTTAAGAAATTTATATTCTCTGGACTTAGATCTCATTGCATATTGTTTCAGGAAAGATTAGAATATAAGAAATATTAGCAAATTTGAGAGTTTATCACAAATGTAATAATTGCTGTTGCACATTTTTAAAATTATTATAATTACATTGATAGAAAATGTTAAGAGTAGGAGAAGACTGGAGTTCTGTATTTTATGATCCAAGCTTTGGCTTAGATTTAACAGATAAGGATTTCATGAAATTTCAGAAAAGCATAAAGAAGTGGAGAAGGAAAGAGACCATGGTGTGTTGATTCAGAGATAATTAAAGGTGTCAGTGCAAGTAATTGAGGCCATGATAAAATAGGATATGGAGTAATTACTTTTGCATGGAGAGGCTTTGAATACATAAGGTGGGATAAAATATTGAACTCTGCAATAAATTAGTTAAAAGCAATGTGTGCAATTTTGTGCACCCTATTATAGGAAAGATACAAAAGTGATTAAATAGATGAAGCACATGTTCAATACAACAGTAAAAAGCTGAGGATTTGCTAAAAAGCAGGAAGATTTGAGAATCTAGTGCTTATCTCGGCCTTGCTGTTGTGAGATTATGGAACCTCTTCAAACTTTGAAAACATTTGCAGGCATTGACCCTTTCGGCTATTTCTGTCGATGATTGATTCACAGTGGCCTTTGTGACACTCATGTGGGTTCTGTGGAAGAGTTCATCTATCCTTTCTCTCACTTCTTCAATTAAAATCTCCAGGGAAGTATCAATAAATTATGGGTCAACCTTTTCGTTTGCATTGCCTGCCAAGTCATGTGTTTCTGTTCTTTGGAACATTTTAAAAGGTGCAGAGATGAAAACAGGGAATAAAGCCTCACTTTAAAAATTATGCCTTGTTTGAAGTACCAACCAGAATTAGGCTGAAAGTTGTGTGTGACATAAAGGATGGTTCGGCATTTCAGGAAGCATCTGAAAGGGCAGCATGTCCTTGACTTTTAAGTGAATACGAGGTGTTAAATTGTTCCAAGAGGCGTGCTGAAAACCCTTTCAAGTCCCACACCCAATCTGCCCGGAATCCACCATCTATTTATATTGAGATTTATGTCTTATATTTTGTTATTATGCATCAAATATTAATTGATACCCAAACTCCAAATCATTAGAAGCACACAGTGAATGGCATGACAACAGAGTTGAATCCCATGTGATACCGGTATCCATTCCCAACAGAACACTGATGAAGGGTCACTCCACCCGAAACTTTAACTCTGATTTCTCTTCACAGATGCTGCCAGATTTACTGAGCTATTCCAGCAATTTGTTTTTGTTTCTGATTTACAGCATCTGCAGATCCTCTGGTTTTTATTTGCTCAATAAAATTGTACCTTCTCCTTTTTCCCTTTCAAACAATTTTAATCTGGGTTGCTCCCCTATTCCTAATTCTTTCTTCTTTCTTCTTTCTCTTCTAACCTCTAATGTATTGCTCTTTCATAGAGGTGTATAAATTTACATTTTCAGGAGGTGTATTTCCATGACCTTTCTCTCATCAATCATGCCTATTACTGCCTCAAAAAGGTTCAGCACGGTGCACACTCAACCATCTTTGAAATCATGCTTCTTTTGCCCTTTATTTAGCGTGGGCATTTTTCTTAATATCAGCTCCAAGTTTGCAGCATGAATAGGGCAAGATGAATTCCACCAGTTTCCTATTTGTTTTATTGTCCTGATTTTTCTGGTTGGCCAGCGATAAGGATTAACAATTTTTCATATGTAGCAGTTTTATTAGCTGTCCAATTTTCAACCTGAAGGCATATCAGATGCCAAAAGCCCAGCAGATTTGACGAAACCCAGCAAACCTTCAGCCCCTTCCCCTGTCATTAGTTACAAAAAAACACTTAGCATTTGTACCAGATGCAAATCTATATCTTAGTCCTGTCCCTAATGAACATCTTATCCTCAGACTTAACAAAGGCTGTTAATACATTGAAGTGTCTTTTAGTTCTCTTCAGGAAGCTTATAATTCTTTTCCCTCCATTTAATGATACTCCATTTAATGATACTCCATTTATATTCCTCTGTTATTAGTGTCAGATCGAATCAATCGAGAATTACCTTGGGAGTAAGGATGAAAGTTGACCCAAAATATCCCATCTTTATTATCATGATTTACATTACCTTGATCTTAGGTCGACTTGTTAAAAATGTGTACAAAGGATTACTGTATAATATAGTTCATCGTATTAACACCTGACAATGGTAGTGTCGGACTTAACTTCATGGATTAGTGTAAGTATTTTGTATTATAAAAAATTTTTGGAAGGATAAATGGCGAGATTTAGCCGCCAGCAGTATATGTCACCTGATGGAGCTATGCTTAGGTTATGTTTTGAATTGTAAGAAACTGGGCATGGGTGACATTGTATTGAAGAATCCAATGAATGTTTATTACAGCTAACTATTATACACAAACATTGTTCTTAAGTGTCTTAGCTAAAGATAAGATATTGGAGCACAATAGAGAATAGCTTCCAGTGAAGTTTCATGCTTCACGTGTTCCCTGGGGTAAAATGGTATGTGAGACCTTTACACACTCACCTGCTATGATACAATGGTGATATCATATCTCTTAAATATACACTGACATTCTGACTGTCAGAAATACACAACAATAAATGTCACTTGCCTGATTGTTTATGATGATATTTCATATGGGTTATGCAGGTTACAGTACTTTTTGTTGATTCTAGATATTGTGATATCTGATCATTTACACAAATCACAACCAAAATTAGTATTGATGAATGTAATACCAAAGTATGACTTATAAACTTATGAAAATAGCATTAATCATTTGTGTTATCATCAGAAGAAATTTTCTAGATAGATTCCTTATAAAATATTTATTAAAGTTTTTATGAAACGGAGACTAGTATACCATCACCAAGTCATCCTTCATTTACATGTGCATAATATTTGACACCAGTCCAACTTCCTCAGAACCAGCTCTCAGAGTGAACCTCTGATACTCCTGTTTGTCTGTCAGCCAGGGCACCCTGATTGGACCAGATTAACAGCCTTAATCAGGGAACTTATTTTCCCTGATCCATTTGTTACGATCATTTCATCCTTTCCACTCTAAGTCTGGGAACGTTGGCCTGTTCTTTTACTTGTAGCTTTATTTGGGGCTTTCTTGCACCGGGTCCAGTTCCTCCCAGTCAGTATTGGATATGGGTAGTGTACACTGGACGATAGTTTGCCTCTTGCGCCCAGAGCATCTCGAACGAAAGTCATCCTTTTCTTCAGATGGTAAAGGTGTCTAAACTCTGACATCCACCATGTCCATCTCAGACTGTGGTTTCTTTGACAGAGGGGGGAGAACCCATGGGTTCTGATAGCTTTTCTGGCTGTCCTGAGGGGCTGGGTATTTTTTGCTCCTGCCCCATTTGCAAGTTTACAGCTTTCATGTCATCCATGTGTTTGTTCAGGACCACCTCACCTTCCAAAATTTGTATGTCACAGGATCTGACCTCTCATTGACCATGCCTCTTCCCCATGCAGGGCCAGGTCCATTATATCAGCACAAAACTTTGTCTCCTGAAGTAATCTATCTCTTAGAAAAGTCTTGTGTTTGGCATTGGCATTTCCACTGCCATTCACCCTCTACATTGCTTCGCCCCCTACCCCCAGAATTGAGAGGTCTGGGAAGATCAGATTAACTTGGTGTGGAGTCTTCTCCCAATTGGCAACTCTGCTGGAGCTATCCCTGCAGTTGCATGAGGGTCGTCCAGTAATCAAATAGAAATTGGAACGGTTTGGTATCGAGTGAAGCCGGAAGCTGTTTCTTGAAGCCTGCCTTCAAAGTCTGTACTGCTCTTTTCACCAGACCATTGTGTGATGGATGGTATGGAGCTGTCGTTGCATGCCGAAGACTACTGGACTTTAGGAAATACTCAAATTTCCTGTGATAGCCCATTGTCTGTGATCAATAAGTCCAAGAGCCCGTGTATTACTATAGATGCTCACAGCTTTTGTATTAATCATCATCTCCTTGTTTGACAAACAAAGTCTATACACGTCCAACCACTTTGAGTGGGCATCCACAATGACTAAGAACATTGAGCCCATGAAAGGGCTGGCATAGTCAATGTGGAACCAAGTCCAGGGCTTACAAGTGTGTTCCCATAATGTGACGGAGTTGGCAGTAATTTGTGTCCTTGTTGGCACTCTGGGCACTGCCCCCACCAACACAGCTATGTCTGCATCCAATCCTGGCCACCAGATGTAGCCTTTCACCAATACCTTCATTTTGATAACCCTGGGTCACCTGGTGGAGGTCAGCTTGTATCTGGCAGCAACCTTTGCTCAGGACAAACACACTTGCTCCCCATATTAAAATGCAAACCACTACTGTAATCTGGTTTCACCAGATCCAGAAACGTTTCAATTCTGATTGTGATGGCCATTTTGTTTTCCCCAGTCACCACCAGCTGTTTGAGTTTTGTCAGGAGTGGCTCCTTTTGCAGATCCACAGTCTGATGTTGTCAGCAGTGACTGGAAGTGTGTCCTGAAAGTTTAAAACCAGAATGGACTCTTCCAGTGGTGTATCTTCCAGTCAGAGGCAGCTCAAGGCATCTGCATTTGCTACTTGGCCTCCCGGACTGTATTCCAACTTGTAATTGTATGCACTTAAAATGAGAGCCAACTGTTGAAATCGACCTGAACCTGTGGACAGTGCAACCTTGTCTTCTTTGAGTAGTCATAGTAGGGGTTGTGGTCTGTTACTATTATAGATTTATGCCTATACAGGTACTGGTGGAAGTTTCCCACACTAAAGATGACTGCTGAATCTTCCTTCCTTCTTTATCTGTGCACATTTGCACTCTGCATCAGTCTGAGAAACATAAGCTATTGGGCATTTCTCTCCATTAGGCCATGTGTGGGCAACACTACCCCAATATCTTTCGGGGAAGTGTTGCATGACAGTGCCAGAGCTCGCTTGGGATCATAGTGTGTCAACACCTTTGACAATGATAGCTGCTTCACTTCTATAAAGGCTATGTCTGGTCTACAAGGCCATTTCCAAGGCTGACCCTTTTTCAATAGCAGATATAAGGGTGCTCAGATGGAGGCCAGGTTGCACATGAACATTCTGTAATAATCAAAAGGAAGACGTAAGCTTCAGTACCAATATGGGAGCTGGGGCATCTTTGATTGCCTTTGCTATAACTTCCAACCAATTTAACCTGGCCTTGACAACTCTGTAGCTCAATGTGATCATTTGTAATGCCTGGAACACATACATTTCCCATCCTAGCCATACCCCTGGCTTGAACAAACATCTGAGGGCTATGTCTAAATTCTCTAAGAGCTCTTTATTGATCCTCCCTGTTATTACCACATCATCCAGATAAATGGTGACGTGGGGTAGACCTTGAAAAATGGAACAGGCTGATGATATCCCAAATGAGGATATTGGTACAAACTGTTATGAGTATTAATTGTAGCATACTTCTGGAAATCCTCATCTAACCACAATTGCAGGTCCACATGGCTCATGTCCAACTTCATGAATGGCAGCCCCCCCCCCCAAGTTTGCAAAGGATTGGGTATTTATGCAGCTGTGAAAAGCAGTTTGCTGTTTGTTTAAAATTCTCACAAAGGCAAACTAACCCGTCAGACTTCACAACCAGGACAACAGGTGCTGCTGATTCTGCAAACTGGACTGGTTTGATGGTTCCTTCACTTTACAGCCTCCTGATTTCTGTCTCTACTTTTGCATGAAAGGAAAATGGCACTGACTGGGTCCTGCAGTTTTGTGGATTTGCTTCCTCGTCAACATGTAAGGTGACCAAGGCTCTTTTAATAGTCCCCAGACCTTCCTGAAAAAGTTCCTGGTATTCTATTACGACTTCACCCAGGGACAGCCATTTTCTAATCAAATTGTTGAGTCAATCAAGGTGAATATTTCTTAACCAATTTTACCCCATCAGGTTTGGCTGTGCCTTTTAACTACACTGACTGGTAACTGAACCAGTCACTGCTCATAAGAGGCCGGAGCCGAAGTTATACCCTTAATCTACAAAGATTCCCAGTCTAGGTTTTCAGTTTCATTGAAGTCTTATGCAAATTTAAGCATCAGAGTCCAGAGTGAATTTTGTTAAAGACTGGTCCTGCTATCACTGATACAGCCACTCCATTATCAACCTCCATTAGAACTGGATGACCATTTAATCAGGCATTTATTTTGATTGGTTCTGATTTTAATGTTGCTAAGCATTTTAAATGTTCCAAGCCAGGTAGGCTTTCCAGGGTGTGCACTTTCCTGAATACTGGTCTGAGTTCTCTTACTCAATTTAAGCCTCTTTCACTGTCTAAAGCCTGCATAGCAGCAGCAACTACAATGGCTTGCTGGCCTGGAACTTGAAGAAAATGTTAACTGTTTGGCCAAGGCTTGGCTTTATTTTGGGGTTTTGCTCTGTGCTGACATAGAATCCCTATGTTCAGGATATGTCCTGAGTGAGGCTATGCAATTGTCTTTGCACATGTTCAGTGGCCTGGTGAGGGTGTCCACTTTCTTCAGTACAGCTTGTAACTCTCGTTCTCCACTTGCTGCATTTTCTAATGACACAGACATTTGTAGTGCCTGTTTGAAATCCAGTTGGTATTCAACTAGTAGGCACTTTTGCATGATTACATTGTTAATCCAGCATACCATACGGTCTTTCAGAATTTCATTAAGGATTAAACCAAATTCACATGCATCTGCCAGTCATCTTAAACTCATTGAAAATCTCAACATGGATTCCCCTGGTTCTTGAACTGCTGACCAAAACTGATAGCATCTCCGGATTAGAGGAGACTTGGTGTTATAATATTTCTTAACTAAATCCATCCACTTTTGAAAGGTTTTAGTATCTGGTACCTCAGGAAAAACAATTCCAACATTTAAAAGGCATCTGGATGGGTATGTGTATAGGAAGGGTTTAGAGGGATATGGGCTAAGTGCTGGCAAATGGAAGTAGATTAGGTTAGGATATCTGAGCGACATGGATGAGTTGGTTTGAGGGGTTTGTTTCCATGCTGCACATCTCTATGTTTCTATTAGGCTCCTAATAGCTGAAAAAGCTGCGGGCCCACAGCTGTAAGGAGAATTACTGTTTGCTTTTGTCTGCCCCAATGTCATTTGCCCAGAAAACATAATGTCTCCTTTCCACATAATTGGCCCAGTCTTTGATGGCAGGATTGAATGAGTCAAGCTTCCCAAATAACAGCATGATGCCAGAAATGCTTGCCCCAACTCAAAGACAACTGTTGTGAGCGAATTTCTTTAGGAGCATATCTGTTTCTCTTGTGATGACTGAATTAACTCCACAGAGGCTAGTATCCCATCAGCAAATCACCCTTTATATAACATGTGCATAGTATTTGTTGCTGGTCCCGCTTTCTCAAAGTGAGCAGAACCTCTGACAGTCCTGTTGAGATCTGTCAGCCAGGGCTCCCTGATTGGACCTGGTTAACTGCCCCAATTAGGGAACTCATATTCAATGATGTCCACCTGGCTGACCTCCTTACAATCATTGCAGTTAACAATACTAGTCCCTGTTCTGCTCCACTATGGATAATAAACATATTTTTGAAATAGATGCACTTGCTTGCTCTGGTGGAAGGCAGGGATGTAATTTATTAACCTAACATCCTCTTGAGGAGAATATCTTATGCAAGTAATATTTTGAGAATCCGCTACAATCACTTATATATAATTTTCATTGAACTTTTTGGTTAGACAACTGGTAAAAGATGACTCATCCGCTATTGAGGATTGAATGCTTGTTACAAAATATAAGGTTTCCTGTGCCACCTGTACATTATCAAACTCTATTTAAGATAATTGAGCAATTTTGTATTGAAATACTTTCTGCTGATCATTGGAATGCAGTTCAAGTGCTTTTTAAATACAAAATATTATGAGTCTGGACCCACTTAAGAATTATGTACCTATTTGCAGGTACTGAAGAACTAAACATTACCTTATTCAAAACCAGTGTACTCTGTTTTCCATCCTCTGTTTGTCTGTGAATGAATTGCAGTTTAACATAATTGCATGGAGAAATTGTCAAGCCTATAACAATAATATGGCATGGCAGTAATACATTGGTACTACATAGACATTTGATGGCTTTTTTTTAATGCTTCAAATGATACAAAATTACTCATTAAGGTGATTATTTTTTTCCCTTTGTAAATGTGGTGCAAATGTAACTTTCTTGAATGAATTTCTTCTTTTATTCCTTTGTTCCTGAAGGAAACAGGGTGGAAGTTCATTGGTTAGACTTTCTTTGCTTTGTCACGTGTCTGTGAATGGACAGTGAGCTTCAATGAGTTTTTCAACAATAATGTTCTGACAGGCAACCAGATTTCTGACCACATTTGCAGCAGGGTTTCTCAGACAATAATGTGATGATTAGTTGACTCACTTTCTATTTCTTTAGGTTCAAGACATTGGAAAAATTACATCATTCCTGCTTGGGTTGAATTCAGCAAACAAAAGCTAGAAATGAAACATGAGAGTGTACGACTGACTATTGCATCGGGAACAGTAGGATCAGAGTAGTCCACTATTTGTGTTTTGTATAAACATATTTTGTTTGTATCAGCTAGTTTGAAATGTCACGTAAGGATCTCCATAAAGTTAGATCTGTGCCACTGAGTTTTCTAGTAGATTTAGTTATGAAGAGATATAGCACATGAAGAAAGAGATGTGACGGACTGTTAATCCAGAGACACAGCTAGTTTGCTGGGGACCCAGGTTCGAATCCCACCATGAATTCAATGAAGAATTGGGAATTAACAATCTAATGATGACCACAAAACTTTTGTCAATTGCCGGAAGAAAAAAAACATCTGGTTCAGTAAAGTCCTTTAGAGAAGGAAATCTGCCATCCTTACCTGGTCTGAGCTACATGTGCCTTCCTGATGAATAACTTATGCCTGAAATGTCGATTCTCCTGCTCCCTGGATGCTGCCTGACTGTGCTTTTCCAGCACCACATCCTCGGCTCTGATCTCCAGCATCTCCTACATGTGACTCCAGACCCACAGCAATGTAGTTGACTCTTAACTGCCCTCTGGGCAATTAAGGTTGGGCAATAAATTCTGGTCTGATCAGTGATGCCCATAGCCCATGATTAGTTTTAAATAAATTCTTTTTCAGTACCCATAATAAAATTTAGGCCTGCTGAGTTTCTCCAGCAGTATCTGTTTTGGTTCCTTCTTCTTTGTTTTAATTTATGATGTGAAGTTCAGGTCAATAGGTCTGACATCATCTGTGGAAAGAAAACAAAGTTTGGGGAAGGTGGCGTGGCAGGAAATTGAGTGATGAAGAGAAAGGTGTAGTTGGAGCCCAGAGAGCAGGAGAGATATTCAAACGTCAGTTAAACCAAGGAGATATGGATAGCAGGCCAGAATAGAAGAAAAACTGAATAAGTGATAATGAGCAAAGAATGAGAAAATGGGTTAGCTGCACTGAATGCAACCCACATAATGTGACAATGGGTCTAGGAGTACTTGGTGATGGGTGATTTTGCTAAAACCAATCCATGTCGTTACAGGACAGGGTGTGGGGTGAATACAAAAAATGGAAGGATGGAATCAAGCTCTAAAATTATTTAACTCAATGTTGAATTCTAGAACCTGCAGGGTCTCTAGCAGAAAATGAGATGTTCTTCAAACTTGTGCTGAGGCTCACAGTAGTCCCGCGACATAAAGGAAAAGGATGGTGTGTTGAAGTGGCAGACTTGGGGTCATTTTTGCGGCGAGAACACAAGTGTTCTGTAAAGCAGTCACCCAGTCTGTGTTTTGTCTCCCCAGTGGAGATACGAGCACATTGTGAATGGTGAATATATTAGATGAGATTAAATGCAGTACAGATAAATCAATATTTCACCTGAAAAGTATGTCTGGGCCTTGGTTGTTGAGGAGAGAGAAAGTCATTGAGTAGGTATTTTTGTGATTGCGTGGGAGGGTGCAATGGAGGTGTGGAGAGATGTTGTGAATGGAGGAGGAGTGCGCCAGAGTGTATGGGAGGTGTGGGTGGAGAATGATCCCTGTGGACTGTGGAAGGCAGGGAAATAAGGGATGACACAGTGGCTCAGTTAGCACTGCTGCCTCACAGCGCCAGGGATCTGGGTTCAATACCATCCTCCGGCGACTGTCTGTGTGGAGTTTGCAGATTGTCCCTATGTGTATAGGGGTTTCAGCCAGGTGCTCTGATTTCCTTCCACAGACCAAAGATGTGCAGGTTAGGTGGATTGGCCATGCTCAATTGCCCATAGTGTCCAGGACTGTGCAGGCTAGATGGATTAGCCATGGGAAATGCAGGGTTACAGGTACAGGGTAGAGGGGTGGGTCTGGGTGTGATGCTGTTTAGTAGATTGGTGTGGTTTCAGTGGGACCCATGGCCAGCTTCCAGACTACAGGGATTCTATGATTCACAGCAGTTCAAGAAGACATCTCTTCACCTTCTCAGGAGCTAGTAGCAACAGGCAATAAACCCTGGATACCCAGCAAAGTCTGCATTCTCTGAACAAATGAAAAGAAGAGACATCTCAGCGTAAATTTATGAATATTTTAAAATTTCTAACCATGCATAAAATTAGTACTGCCAAACAGTTATAGAAGCTTAATGACTGCCATTTTTATTTCACAAGTTAAAACATTACCCCGTTGTGTTTACATTCAAATACTTTAATTTTCCATTTTAAAAAAAGCCCTTTCTCAGTTAACACTTGCCAAGTTATCCTTGCCTTTGACGACCACATTAAAAATCCTTGCTACGGTGCAATGAATAGAAACTGTAGGTAGTCTTCCTGTTTAAAAAGTATGAAGAATTCCATTTCTTAATATCATATCAATATATAATACTGAGGGATTATTCTGTTATTTTAAGGATTCGCAATGATATGTGCTATATTGCAAATTATATACTATTTCTTCCTGTCATATCTCATACATTTAGCTCAATGTGGAAAATATCAATGTCTTGCAAAGTAATGCTACAAATTCAGTGATTCATCTACAATAATAACTTATATATGACATTAACATACAAAAATTTCAAAGGTACTTCACAAGAGCATTATGAAACGAAGTATGGCATTGAGCTACATGAAGACCTTATAGGTGGAAACTGCCCAACAGCTGAACAACATAGGCCTTTCCAAAAAAAATTGGGAAAATATGGTGAAATCTATTGTCAGGAGATTCTCAATATCAAGAGCAAAAAGTCCCATTTTTCACCTGAAAGTTGTTTAGTGAGATAAGAATTTCTCATGAGCCATGAGAAGTCCATTTGCAATCATTTGCATGCATTAACCTATCATTATTAGTTAATCTTGCATCATTGCTATGCAGTTTCCCATACTCAACATGTACTGGTTAGAAACTAAACAACAACAATTCCTGCATGAATATGAGCTCAATTCCTGCTCACTGCTTGAATCTTCAGTCCTTCAGCTTGGACTGCAGTCCCCAACATCTTGAGACACAATCCATGGGCAGAAAATATCTGCAACCACCATCTCTACCTTTATCTATAGATATTGGCATTAGTTGTGTATCAGCCTTTCCACACTCACGTGGCACATGTTCGATCCACTTAGTACTGAACTTCATTGCTGCTCTTTATTATTCACTGGCACATTTAATTGGAACCCTGCTGCCAAGACACTTTGCATGCAGAGACAGTCCGCCAACTCATGTATTCAACTGGGTGAACCTCGCAAGCTCCCTTGACATACACGCACCTTGCACTTCAATACTTACAGCTTTGCCATGCCTTTTTGTGATTTGCCAATTAAATCAGAGCTTAATGGCACATATTAATTCTCTGTTACTGTGCTTTTTAGTACAGACTCAATGATTGTCAGCAACCATTATTGAAAGGATGTCCTGAGACATCAATCTCACAATGTTTGTGCCTCAAACAGATGGTCATGTATCAAAAATCACATAGTAGTCCTCAGAAAAACCAAGGGAGACCGTACTCAGTCAGGAGTTCCCAGCACAGTAAATCAAGGATGTCATCTGCTAACAATCCAGAGGTTTGGACATTGTCTGTTGACTACTTGGGATGCTCAGGGAATACATATAATGTCAATCCAGAAATGGGCCATGTGCAACTTCTTGCAGGTTAGTGAAACTAATCTGGGTGTCACATCAGTTCACTTGGCAACGCACACAGATCGAGCAGAGGTCTAGTTACATTTCAGTCAGTGCTTTTCATGCATCAGTCAGGGGTAGGCCAGTGTCAGTCCTGAGGGTCAGTTCAGTGAAAGTCAAGGAGGTTATCAAGGACCACTACTCTGATAGGGAAATTGGGGTAAATCAGTTCTGGACTAGTGGTGGCTTGCTAAGATGCAGAGATCAATCATTGTGAAGGGTGAAAATGCAATATGTCAGAATGGAGATAGATAATTGTGCATTGGAGAGCAGAGCTAACAGGTCGAGAGGTGAGTCATCAACTATCACAATCGCCCTGCAGTTTTCAGAACTGGAGTTCGGCATGATGCTTTGCATGACTATGCTATAGGATTACTGGGCTCAACGATAATTTTGAAAGATGAAGTCATAGTTCAAAAAGGTGTTTGGGAATGTGTGGAAGCTCAGTACTGATGGGCTTGCCAAGAAGAAAAGATGATTGAAGTTTTGGGAAGGGACCTTAATTACCAGGCTGAGCTTATATCTCGCTGTGTCAAGAACAACCCGATTGCCTTCCATTATCATGACTCAAAAACGTCTACTGGAAATGGAAAATGGCTGTTGTTACATTCAGAGTGGAGAGAGTAAATGGTTTCTTCTTCTGTTTCCGAGTGAACAATGTGAGGTCCTTTAAAGAGCAATTGCAATAATCTTGCATAGTACAGTTTAAATTCATCTGTAATCATAGCATGCGAAATGTACTCAGTGTCTAGTGGTGGATGATACAAATCATGGACACATGCAATGTTGACCGTTCCATTGGTCATTGCAGATTAAACAAACCCATTTCTGTGAAGTAGAAGTAATCACAGGAAACCCAAAAAGAGTGGCATCTGAGAGACACAATTCACGAAGATAATCCAAGATATCATCGGCTGTACAAGGGCATGGAAATGATTTGCTCTAACCCTGAACTGTATGCATTCACCAATGAACTCTTACATGAAATTATACCTTTCTTGAGTGATGAAGAGACTGGGAGGACAAGGTATTGGTAATCATACAGCACCTACAATTGCTTTCAGTATTCATGTAATATGGTTTCAGCTGCATTATCCACTATAAGGTCCCTTCATCAAGGGTCATGTAGAGACATTCCTGGTCCTCCTTTCAGATTGTTCATGACATACTTGATGGAGGACTATGCTAAACTGTCATTGGTCATAGAGTCATAGAGATGTACAGCGCAGGTCTAATTCATCCATGCCTACCAGATATCTTAGATAAATCTAGTCCTATTTGCCAGCATTTGGCCCATATCTCTCTCAACTGTTTCTATTCACATACCTATCCAGATACCTTTTAAATGTTCTCATTGTGCCACCCTCCTCCACTTCTTCTGGTAGGTCATTTCATATGCTTACCACCCTCTGCATGAAGAAGTTGCCCCTTAGGTCTCTTAAATCTTTCCCCTCTCACTTTAAACCAATGCCCTCCAGCTTTGGACTCCTTCAGCCCAGCGAAAAGACTTTGTCTATTGACCCTATCCATGCCCCTCATAATTTTATAAATCTCTATAAGGTCATCCCTCTAATTTCAGTGCTCCAGGAAAAATAGTCCCAGTCTATTCAGCCTCCCCCTATAGTTCAAACCCTCCAACCCTGGCAACATCCTTGTTATTTTTTTCTGAACTCTATTGCATCTGTCAGCAACCTTCCTATAGGAGGGAGAGTAGGATTGCACACAGTATTCAAAAGTGGCCTAACCAATGTCCTGTACATTTGTAGAATGATCTCTCAACTCAATGCACTGACCAATAAAGACAAGCATACCAAACACTATCTTTACTATCCTAGCTACCTTTGACTCCATTTTCAAGGAACTATGAACCTGCACTTCAAGGTGACTTTGTTCAGAAAAGTGGATGATACAAATCCTGACTGCTGACATTCCGAAGATTTGGGTCTGTTTCTAATGTTTGCCAGACTGATTCATTAGAACTGTGGCCAATTGATCCAGGCACAGCAGTGGTTTTTATCACTGTGGCTAATTTTCAATTAAAGTACAATGAAATTAAGGACCAACAATCAGCAATCCCAGGAGTAGCAGCAACCTCCAGCTGACCAATCTCCATGTAAAGTGGTCAGAGTAAAGGTCTCCTCAGGCTGTACTGGGGGGCACAGCAAGGCCAGAGATTTTCATTCTCAATGCCATTTACTCCAGATGATCATGGTGCAGTGTTACTGCAATCTGAGGCCATCTCAGAACTATGCCAACTTCTGCATTGGGACCTGAGACATGACAGAGAAGATGGCCTTCCTAGCCCAGTGGCTGTCAATGGGATAGCTGCACTTAACCTTTATACAACTGGCTGCTTCCAAGAAGCCACCACTAGGGACCATCAACATCCTTGCCCAATACAGATAGTGACACCACTTTATCCCATTTTCACAGGACAAAATCAATGATGCAGCCTTGGATGTAAGCTTTGCCAAACTCATTACATTTCCCCAGTGCAGGGCACTATAGATTGTACACATGTCACATTGAGAACTGATTATCATGATACAACTGTATTCATCAGTAGGAAGGGGTTCCATTCCATCAATGTACAAGTCTGTGGCCATCAGTGCCACAACAGAGAAATAAGACCCATGATGTCTATACCCTGCAAACTCTTATAATTCTGCTGTAATTCAAGGGCCAGCTGCCTTACAAAGATGGTTACTGGAAGAAAATGGCTACTGTCAGCAAACACATTTGATGATTCAGTTATGTAACCTACTCACCAAGGCAGACTGCAGATACAATACAGCCCATCCTTTGACCAGGGCCAGCATATAGCAGATGATAGGCCTGCTGAGGCTCTGCTGCTTGGGTCAGCCTGCAAGGAAACTTGCAGTATAGGCTGTGTGTACTGCATTCTACTTGCATGTTGTGCTCTGCACAAATGGAGCAGGTAACAAGGCGATGTGATAAATGCTGAAGAGCTCAGAGTCTTCCAAGAAGGAAGATGAGGACTTTGAAAAAGCAGAACATTATCTTTACCATGATCGAGCAGTGCAGTGTCAAGCACAACAAGTCAGACAGGATGCAATGGTCACCATTTGCAAGAGGTGTGAGTTGGGTGCAGTGATTACTCATCTACTGTAAATTTTCTGTTACTTGAAATGCAAGCTGCCTGTTGCCATTGTCAAGTGCATTTATTGGTT
This sequence comes from Chiloscyllium plagiosum, assembly GCF_004010195.1. Lineage (NCBI taxonomy): Eukaryota > Metazoa > Chordata > Chondrichthyes > Orectolobiformes > Hemiscylliidae > Chiloscyllium > Chiloscyllium plagiosum. Next base: position 69,965,829 of record NC_057716.1, on the reverse strand, counting down.
GGCTTTTATTCAGTCAGCTATTAGTAACAGCAAAACAAACCACGTCTTGTGATGTTTGAAGGTTTTCCTGTTATGGTCCCAAATTGAGCTATGAGAGGATGTTGAGTGACATGAGACGTTGCAAAAAGATCAGATAAGGCGAGGACTAGTAAACTGTGTAGTTTTGCTCTTATAGAGCAATAATGTATGTACAAATGTGCAATGGAATGTCAGCCATGCTACCAATGAGCCCTCCATTGCTTGCCCTCCATTACATGCACAGAAGTAGGGGCATCCCCTGGTTGGCAGCACTTGATTGGGTGCAGAGTTAGACTTTAATGACAATGCTGGCACTGGGAGTCTTGGAGGTCCGAGCAGTAACAAGTATTTCTACCTGTAGTGAAAGGAAGGATGTGACCAGCAAGATGCCACAGGTACCATATTTTGATAAAGTAACTATCTTTTACTCACTGTAGCTGAACTCAGAAACTTACAATGCAAGAGAATCTTGGGTGGCGAAGGATCTACTAACCTGTGGTGATTGCTTTGGCTCTCCTCAATACTTTGTAGATATATTTGCCTTAGGCAACATGTTTGCATCAATCTAAACCAGCCACTTCAGAACAAAAGGCTAAAATTTAAGTAAATATTTACAGTTAAAGACCTTTTGAATTCTAAGAAGCAAATCTAATCAGGCCAAGTTGACCGGTCCATCTATTCTTCAGCAATAATTTTGTTATTTTTCCCTGAGCAAGCATTCCCAAAGATTGATAAGTATCTAGCAAGTGAGTAAAGAAGGGGAGAAAAAAGCTAACTTTGTTTCCACTATGTTCAACTACCTGGAATAACCTTTTGAAATTATGTTAAACATGATGGAGAGAAAGAAATCAGGAATTTTACATTCAGTTTTCATAATGGATTCTGTGAAAAGACAACTAGCTCAAAAGAGATGAAAACTTCATTAGTGTGAACACAGGATGATTGCTTTACGCTATTAAGTATTTGAGCATTTAAATTGGAAAACTATCGGATGAAAATAGAAATATCTACACCACTTATTAGACAATAATTTCCTTCATTAAACAAGATGTGTAGTCATTATACCACTGTTGAACAGACATTGAAATGTACAGAAGAGAAATAACATTGCATGAAAACATAGAGGGATTAAAATGTTTCATTCTTTCTTCAAATTGTTGTATCAAAGGAGCCTATCCTTGTTTCCAGCATTTATAGCCTTCACTGCAGATTGATGTGTAAAAAGTGTGATATAGTGAATTTTGAAATTCTTTAGTGTGATTTAGTTACTCAACCTCCAGATCACTTCCATGTATTATGTAAACACAATTATAAATATTCTTGTTGAATTTGTACCTATCTACAAACTCAATCTTATAAATCAATGCATATAAAAATAGACTCTCTACAGTGTGGAAGCAGGCCATTTGGCACAACAAGTCCACACCAACCCTCTGATGAGTAACCCACCCAGCCGCATTTCCCTCTGACTAATTCACCTTACACTATGGGCAATTTAGCATGGCCAATCCACCTGACCTGCACATCTTTTGGAATGTAGGAGAAAACTGGAACACCTGGAGGAAACACACGGAGACACGGGGAGAATGTGCAAACTCCACACAGACAATCAGCCGAGGCTGGAATCAAACCCAGATCCCTGGCACTGTGAGACTGCAGTGCTAACCGCTGAGCCACCATGTCACCCTTCCAATCATTTCCATTATTACAGTGAGGAATAAAATGCTGATTTAAAATTTACAAGGCTTCCTAAATTATAATAGAAAGCATTTAAATTTAAAGCTAAATTTCCATCTAAATAGAATAAGAAATAGGAGCAGAATTAGGTTATTGTATCCCTCACACCTGCTCCATCATTTGCAAAATAATGGTTGATGTCATTGTGGTCTTTCCATTTGGCTTGCCCCCAGAATTCCTCAAAGATTTACCCTGTCAAACCCCTTCAGAGTCTTTCATGTTTCTATAAGATCACCTCTCATTTTTCTAAACTCCAATGAACAAAAACTCAACGTGCTCAACCTTTCCTCACAAAACAATTGTTTCATCCCAGGTATCAGCCTGGTATACCTCTGCTGAATTGCTTCCAATGCAAGCTCATATCTTCTTTCCTTTGCAGTACTGTATGTGTGGTCCCACCATGGCTCTGGAGCAAGACTGTGCTTTTATATTCGCTCCCTTTATAGTTAAGGCCAATGACACTTTTTCTTTCCTAATTATTTACTAACTTTTTGTGCATCATATGCACCTTCATCCTTATGCAGGTTTTCACAGGAAAGTTGGAACCAAATGTGCTTGCAAACGAATATTAGCTTGTGGTTGAAACATTTTTGTTGTCCTTCAGTGAAAATGAAACATTTTGTTAAATGCTGATGAAGTGATTAATATTTTCTTTCCTGGCTTTCAGTAGAACTGATTATCTTAAATGGCTCATCAATGAGACAAACATTCTGAGGAGTGGCAATGACCATTGATTGATTTAGTGCTGTAACGTGTATTGAAATATAGTGAAAAGTGTTGTTTTGTGTGCTGTACGGGTAGGCAATACCTTTAAAAAGTGCATCAGGTTAGCAGAACAGAATTCAGAATGCAGTGTGACAGCTGCAGAGAAGATGCAGTGTGAGAGATCAGGATTTACATTTGAGAGGTCCTTTCAAAAATCTGATAAAAGTGGGGAAGAAGTTGTTCTTGAATCTGATTGTATGCATTTTAAAAACTACTTCTGCGCAATGGAAGTGGGTGGAAGAGAGCATAACCTGGTTGCAGGAATCTTAGATTATGTTGGTTGCTTTCCCAAGTCAGTGGGAAGCATAGACAGAGTCAATAGATGGAAGGCTGGTGTGTGTGATGGACTGGGCTGTGTTCCCTACTCTCTGTGCTCTCAAGAACAGCAGTTCCCACACCATGTTGTGATACATCCAGGTAGGTTGCTTGCTATGGTGGATCAACAAAAATTGGTAAGATTCCTTGTGGACATGCTAAATTTCCCGAAACTCCTGAGGATGTAGAGATGCTGTTGTGTGTTCTTGAATTGTCACTCTGCTCCTTTCATTTACATTAAGACAGAGGTTTGCATATCTGGCCCAGATTTCCAAACTGGGCCTCTTCATAAATGCAGAGTGTTCCTGTTTTTGGAGTCCTTCTTGATAGCACAGAATTATGAGGAATCCAAACAGTGCCTACCTTTTACAACAATAGTTGGCAGTATTCTGGTAGATCTTCTTTCATTAGCCACAAACCTGAAGAAGCTTTAGGATATTTAAATTGCATTTCACTATTTGTGACAATGATGTTTGGAAAATGTTGGAGCAGTGAGGGACAGATTCCATAGTTCAGTGGGTATAGTTAAGATATGTGTTCTTCTTTTGATTTGTAGACTGCTCTGGAGAGTTAAACTGTCAGAACAGTAGCAGTGGACTGTTTTGCCCTAGTGCCTTTTGCATGTTCTACATGACAAGCACTAACACTCTGAAATGCGGGAATTATTTTTGAGAGGGAGATGGTGATTCAGTGGTAATGTCAGTGAATAGAGTCATAGTGTCATAGAGATGTACAGTATGGAAACAGACCCTTCAGTCCAACCCGTCCATGCCGACCAGATATCCCAAACCAATCTAGTCCCTCCTGGCAACATCCGGCCCATATCCCTCCAAACCCTTCCTATTCATATACCAAGTGCTTCTTAAATGTTGCAATTGTACCAGCCTCCACCGTGTCCTCTGGCAGCTCATTCCATACACGTACCACCCTCTGTGAAAAGGTTGTCCCTTCGATCTTTTTTATATCTTTCCCCTCTCACCCTAAACCTATGCCGTCTAGTTCTGGACTTCCCAACCCCAGGGAAAAGACTTTGTCTATTTATCCTGTCCATGCCCCTCATAATTTTGTAAACCTCTATAAGGTCACCCCTCAGCCTCCGACGCTCCAGGGAAAATACCCCCAGTCTGTTCAGCCTCTCCCTAGAGATCAAATCCTCCAACCCTGGCAACATCCTTGTAAATCTTTTCTGAACCCTATCAAGTTCCACAACATCTTTCCGATAGGAAGGAGACCAGAATTGCACACAATATTTCAACAAAGTCCGAACCAATGTCCTGGACAGCCGCAACATGACCTCCCAACTCCTGTACTCAATACTCTGACCAATAAAGGAAAGCATACCAAACACCACCTTCACTATCCTATCTACCTGCGACTCCACTTTCAAGGAGCTATGAACCTTTACTCCAAGGTCTCTTTGTTCAGCAAGACTCCCTAGGACCTTACCATTAAGTGTATACGTCCTGCTAAGATTTGCTTTCCCAAAATGCAGCACCTCGCATTTATCTGAATTAAACTCCATCTGCCACTTCTCAGTACATTGGCCTATCTGGTCAAGGTCCTATTGTAATCTGAGGAAACCCTCTTCGCTGTCCACTACATCTCCAATTTTGGTGTCATCTGCAAACTTACTAACTGTACCTCCTTATGCTCGCATCCAAATCATTTATGTAAATGACAAAAAGTAGAGGACCCAGCACCGATCCTTGTGGCACTCCACTGGTCACAGGCCTCCAGTCTGAAAAACAACTCTCCACCACCACCCTCTGTCTTCTACCTTTGAGCCAGTTCTGTATCCAAATGGCTTATTCTGCCTGTATTCTGTGAGGTCTAACCTTACTAATCAATCTTCCATGGGGAACGTTGTCGAACGCCTTACTGAAGTCCACATAGATCACATCTACTGCTCTGCCCTCATCAATCCTCTTTGTTACTTCTTCAAAAAACTCAATCAAGTTCGTGAGACATTATTGCCCATGTACAACGCCATGTTGACTACCTCTAATCAGTCCTTGCCTTTCCAAGTACATGTATATCCTGTCCCTCAGGATTCCCTCCAACAACTTGCCCACCACCGACGTCAGGCTTCCCGGTCTATAGTTCCCTAGTTTGCCTTGCCACCCTTCTTAAACAGTGACACCACGTTAGCCAACCTCCGGTCTTCAGGCACCTCACCTGTGACGAATAAATTTGAGGCTCAAGCTAATCTTCCGGGGAAGAAGAAAGAAATTAGCTTGCTGGAAATCTGAAACAAAAAAAAAGTTGCTTGAAAAGCTCAACAGGTCTGACAGCATCTATGGAGAAAAGTCAGACTTAATGTTTCAGGTCCAGTGTCCCTTCTTCAGAACTCTTCCAGGGACACTGGCTTAAATTCCACCATGGCAGGAATATAAATTTAAATAATAAATAATAATAATAATAAATCCAGGACTACAAAGTTATTCTCCATTCTGGTGACCATAAAAACTAATATTGAGGTCGTGAGTGTAAGGCTTATGCAAAAAAGGTCGATTCTCCTGCTCCTAGGATGCTGTCTGACCTGTGTTTTTCCAGCACCACAGTCTCGACTCTGATCTCCAGCATCTGCCGTCCTCACTTTCTCCCCATAAAAACTAATAGAGTTTGTTTTGAGAAGAACAATACCTTTTTTACCTGAATTGGCCTACATGTGACTTCAAACTGAAGGCATTATGGTCGACTCTTAAACTGTCAACAAAATGGCCCAGTAAGCCACAAAGTTCAAAGGCAATTAGGATAAGCAAGTCATGCTAGCCTCACAGCAACATCTACATCCCATAAATGAATAAAGAAAGTAAGAAATAATTGGCAACATTTTTTTACAAAAAGAACATTGAACCAGTCAGAAAGGGTGACATACAATCATGCCAAAGAAGCAATGTGTGTTAGTGCATACATTGTTAATATTGTTTAGTAATATTTGTTTACAATTACAGTGATAAAATGAATGGCATCAGAGCAATGTTCGTTTTTCATGTTATACTTTGTTTCAGTATCAATGTACACCTACTGAAAATATGACAAGATATTGAGCAGAGGGAACTTAATTGTCTGTACCTCACCCACGGAATGTTAGCTTTTAGGGACAGACTCCTATCTAATAGTAATTAGTTCCTTTGAAAAGAAACTGGATAAATACCTAACAAAAATAAAGTCGTCATGATTTGGAGAAAAATAAAGTAAATATGATGTAAGAACATAAACATGAATGAAGCCACTGTTGAATACTTTTGGTTTTTGTGTGAAATAGATGTCTTGCCAATTTATTTTTGGATTGCAGTCAACAGTAGATAATTCTGATTTTTGTTTAGTTATTAAAGGATAAATTGTAAAGATGCATTAATTTATTTTGTAAATTGTACATTGCATTGATCAAGAGGAACGAGTGTACAGATCTTCTTTGTGTTATTTTTTTCAAGAATACTTAAACTTAAGATCGATTCATCCCAATCCAAAATTGATTTTAAAAATAGGATGCACTGCGAATATTCATCTAGTAACATCTGCAAAGAAAAAGTTGTTCTGAAAAGGGTTAAAGTTCTGAGTGAAAATAATTTCTCAGACCATCGAAAGATCTGAATGTTCTTCTTTTATTTCTCTTTCAAATGCTAATAATCTGTTGTGTATTTATAACAAGTTGTTTGTAATTCCTTTTTTTACCTTTCTATGTAAAACTGATGCCCTATTTCAATTTATAATTAAGATATGTTGTTAGAAACAAAAATCTAAATTACTTCACCTTCTCTCGATAGATGCAGAAATGGTATATCGGACCAGAGATGGGCATGTGATCAAACTGAATGTAGTTACAAATGAAACAACTGTATTGCTGGAAAACAGCACTTTTGTAAGTAAATGATTTGTTTCTTTTCATTTCTAGATGGCTTAACTTTGACACCTAGAAGTGATTATTACGTTCTGCATACAATTATGCAAACTTTAAAAGTAAGAACACTTTTGAAGAGAACCGCAAACCAGACATCTATAAATGCATTAGTTTTCCAGCATTGTTGTATTTTTGTTTTGGAATTTTAAAAGGGATGAAACTGTTGTATTGGAATGACAGAAGGATGAACTATTCTTGTTCATCAAGCAATGCCCACTTTCCACAAGTGAATAAAGAAATGGCAGGACAATGAGGCAATAAAAGCAGCTGTCTCAGAAATTCCATCATAAGGATACATCACAGGACAAGCAGAGTGAGAAGGTTTCTTAACACCAGACTCCACACAGACTCATTGACATATCAGATCTTCATTAATAAATCTAAGCGGAATGTGCCATTTTCATCTTAGTCCACATTGCTAATAATCATTTTCCATTTCTGGCAACAAACTGTGAAAAATGCAAACCATAAAGCAGCCATTTCTAATTACATTTATGGGAGTCCATATTGTTCTCATGTAAAATTGCATAGTTATGAGAGACATATTACTTAAATAAGAATGTGATTTTTCTTTCTTGAACAACTTCTGCTATCATTAATACTACTTCATAGTCATGTTTCTAGGAACATTTTGTTGGTAGGAGTAGTAAAAACAGGTCAAAGTACCAAAATGGATTGCATCTGAGTGGGGATTGAATGGAAGGAAGTTACTTGCCAAAATCCATATTTTCCTTCAGTAGAGATAATTGGCCCAAAAATAATAATGAGGAGAAAGTGAGGTCTGCAGATGCTGGAGATCAGAGCTGGAAATGTGTTGCTGGAAAAGCGCAGCAGGTCAGGCAGCATCCAGGGAACAGGAGAATCGACGTTTCGGGCATAAGAAGAAGGGCTTATGCCCGAAACGTCGATTCTCCTGTTCCCCTGGATGCTGCCTGACCTGCTGCGATTTTCCAGCAACACATTTCCACCAAAAATAATAATGCCTTGATGCAGAAGCAATATAGAACCAAAGGTGATATCAAACAATGAGTTCTCTCCACAGATGCTGCCAAACCTGCTGAGCTTTACCAGCAATTTCTGTTTTTGTTTCTGATTTACAGCATTCATAGTTCTTCTGGTTTTTATGTAGATATATTTAGGGATTATCTGAAGCAAGAAAAGTGAAAAGGTGGGGTGTCGCTAAGGAATTTCAAAGCTTGGAGCCTCATTAATTAAAGGCAAGATCACAAGAGCCAGAATTAGAGGAGAGCAGATATCTCAAAAGTGAAAATCTGAAAATGATTACAGAGACAGGGAGAAGCAAGGCCTTCAAGGAACTTGACAACAAGGATGAGAATTTTAATATTCAGAAAACATGAAAGTGTTCAGAAAACATGAAAGTGTTCAGAAATGGTTTACAAGGATGTTGCCAGGGTTGGAGGGTTTGAGCTACAGGGAGAGGCTGAATAGGCAGGGACTATTCTCCAAGAACATCACTGGCTGAGCGGTGACCTTAGAGGTTTATAAAATCATGAGGGGCATGGATAGAGTAAATAGACAAGGTCTTTTCCTCAGATTAGGGGAATCCAAAACTAGAGGGCATAGGTTTATGGTGAAGAGGAAAAAATTTAAAAGGATCTAAGAGGCAACTTTTACGCACAGAAGGTGATGCATGTGTGGAGTGAACTGTCGGAGGAAGTGATGGATGCAGGTACAAACACTATATTTAAAAGGCATCTGGATGGGTCTACAAATAGAAAGGATTTCAAGGGGTATGGGCCAATTACTGGCAAATTGGATAAGATTGATTAGGATATCTGGATGACATGGACGAGTTGGACAAAAAGGTCTGCTTCCGTGCTGTACATCTATGACTCTGTGTTGTTTATCTGGGAGCTGGTAAGGGTCAGTGACCATTACAGGAGATATCAAACTGGATCTTCTGTGGTTAAGACACAATTAGCAGAGATTTTGAATGTTTTTCAGCGGCAGCAACCATTTGAAGGGCGGGAGCTTGGACCAGGGGCCTGTCGGGAGCAGTCAGTCACTGATTTGTGCTTTTAAATTTGAAGTCAGAGAGCAGAGGTTTCTGGGAAAGGAGTGACTTCTTATTTTAATTTCCATCCAGCTATATAAGTCAGTGTTTTCTCACCCCGAGACCCTTCCTTTGTGGGGCCTCCCACCCAACCACCTCCTCTAACCTGAAAGACCCGGGACATATCAGGACTCTTCTTTTTTACTTTGTGATTAGGGGACTAGCAGGGATGGCAGTGCAGGGAGAGCAATGTTCCTCCTACATGATGTTTGAGGTGAGGGATGCCATTAGTCTCCCACCCAAGTACATCTGCAGGAAGTGCACCCAACTATCGCTCCTCCAAGACCGTGTTAGGGAACTGGAGCAGGAGCTAGATGAACTTCGGATCATTCAGGAGACAGATGCTGTGAGTTACAGAGTTACTCCTAGGCACAAAGAAAGCTGGGTGACTATTCGAAGGGGGGAAAAAACAGTCAGTGGAGGGATCCCCTGTGGTTGTTCCCCTGAAAAACATTTATACCATTTTGGATGCTGTTGAGGGGGACGACTTACCAGGGGTATGCAGTGGGGCCCAGGTCTCTGACACAGAGCCTGTCCCTGTTGCACAGAAGGGAAGGAGGGAAAGGAGTAGAATGTTAGGCATTGGGAATCAATAGTTAGAGGCTCAGATAGAAGGTTTGTTGGAAACAAACAAAACTCACGGTTGGTGTGTTGCCTCCCAGGTGCCAGGGTCAGTGATGTCTCGGATTGTACATTTGGGGTCCTGAAGGGAGAGGGTGACCAGCCTCAAGTCGTTGTCCATGTAGGTACCAACGACATAAGTATAAAGAGGGACATGGATGTAAGGCAGGCTTTCTGGGAGCTAGGATGGAAACTGAGAGCTAGAACAAACAGAGTTGTTATCTCTGGTTTGTTACCTGTGCCATGTGATAGCGAGGCAAGGAATAGGGAGAGATATCAGCTGAACACGTGGCTGTAAGGATGGTGCAGGAGGGAGGGTTCTTGGATAATTGGGGCTCATTCTGGGGAAGGTGGGATTTGTACAAACAGGATGGTCTTCACTTGAACCAGAGGGGTATGAATATCCTGGGTGGGAAATTTGGTGGTGCTATTCTGGGTGGTTTAAACTAGCTCAGCAGGGGGCTGGGAACCTGAGGTGTAGTTGCAATGCAAAGAAGGATGAGAGTAGGAAGGACAGGGACAGGATTTGAGGGTCACAGGAATGTGCTGGCAGTCAGCAAACTAGTTTGAAGTGTGTCTACTTCAATGCCGGAATTATCCGAAATAAGGTAGGTGAGCTTGCAGCATGGATAGGTACCTGGGACTTTGATGTTGTGGCCATTTCAGACGTGGATAGAGCAGGGTGAGGAATGGATGTTGCAGGTTCCAGGGTTTAGATCTTTCATAAAGAACAGGCAAGGCGGTAAAAGAGGGGGAGGCATGGCCTTGTTAGTCAAGGATAGTATAACGGTGGCTGAGAGAACTTTTGATGAGGACTCGTCGACTGAAGGGTAGTGTGGGCTGAGGTTAGAAAGAGGAGAGGAGAGGTCACACTGCTTAGAGTTTTTTGGAATATTGTGTACAGTTCTGGTCCCCATATTTCATGAAGGATGTGGAAGCATTGGAAAAGGTGCAGAGGAGATTTACCAGGATGTTGCCTGGTCTGGAGGGAAGGTCTTATGAGGAAATGCTGAGAGACTTGTGTCTGTTCTCATTGGAAAGAAGAAGGCTAAGAGGGGATTTGATAGAGACACATAAGATGATCAGAGGATTAGATATGGTAAACAAAGCCTTTTTCCTAGGATGATGATGTCAACTTGTACAAGGGGGCATAGCTACAAATTGAGGGGTGATAGATTTAAGACAGATGTCAGAGGCAGGTTCTTTATGCAGAAAGTGGTAAGGGTGTGGAATGCCCTATGTGCTAATGTAGTCAACTCAGCCACATTAGGGAGACTTAAACAATCCTTAGATAATCACATGGATGATTTTGGGATGCTGTAGGGGGACGAGCTGAGAATAGTTCACAGGTCGGCGCAATATCAAGGGCCGAAGGGCCGGTTCTGCGCTGTATTGTTCTATGTTCTATGACCTCCAGTATGCAGGTGTGTATATGTGAAAGACCAATCAAGAATGTATTGGAATAGTCAATATAAAGGGAACAAAGGCATAAATGAATAGTTCAGTAGCACTAGAGATATATAAGTGTGAAGTCAAGGTGCTTTTATGGAGGTGGAAATAAGGTGTCATAGTAATGGCATGATTGTGAGTTTGAAACTCATTTCAGGATCAAATGCATAAGCGATGTTTCAGTCGTGCCGAATTGAATGGACTATCCTCTGCAATGTTTTCTCCAATACCACTGATGACAGGCTCAGGTCTGACCTGTCCTATGAGGGGTGGCTATGTTTCCTTTGTTGGGCTAAGAACAATCAACTGCCTCTTCCTGCCAGTTCGGTGCAACAACCATCTGGTTTGCAATGCATTCCAAATGTCTGTCTGGAAATTCTTCTGATTCCATGTAGATAGCAGACCTCATTCAATCTTATCTGAATTATGTAATTTCTCATCATTATTTTAATGGAGGTTTTGACTGACTTCTTTTAAGTAGGTTCATAGCTCTGCAAAGGTAGAGAAATTTTATACAATTTCTTGGAAATAATTCTGCTGAAGTTTTATTTTATTTTAATCCCTCTGCAAGGGATCAAATGTAATATTTATTGATATTACAAGCTGATCAATTATGTAAGCTTTTCAGATATTGCCTGATATGAAGAAAGCATTTATTGTCAAATCTGTGGTGCGTGAATCCCAACGTTCCATTTATAAATCATTCAGTTTAATCTTGTGTGTTGTTGATTTGCACTTTTTTTCATGTATAAGATATAGTGAATAGCATTTCTTTTCCTCCTTGACATTTTTTTTGGCAACTTAATTGCCTATCTTTTCTTATTTTAAAAGCTAATATATCAGCAAGTTCACTGTATGCTTTGATCTTTCAGAGCATCTTTCATTTTTGTCTTTTTGGAGCACATGCAATGCTGGACTTTATTAGTGTCTCAGAGATCAACCCTCATTCAGTTTTGCCAATTTTGCACTGAATTACTATACAAACTATCAACGTAAGTGAAAAATAGGACTTGCTGATGCAAGGTTTCTCTTGTTCCCAACAGCTGTACGAAAGTAAAATTACCTCTGCAAGAAACATACAATGCTCAATAGTAAGGGCTCAAAATTCTAAAAGTGCATTTAGAACGGAAGCTGAACTTCTATGTTGCTTCATAATGCTGATTCCAATGTAATTTGCATGGTTAGCTAATTTAAGCAGATGCAGCAATGCGTAGGTCAGAGCATTAAATTTGTAGAGGATGGGGAAAGTGCAAGTTAGAGGTGGGGTGATGGGGGAAGGTGGTAGTTGTTGATTGTGGTGGGGAGGGGGTTATTTAGACAGAAAATTTCTGAGAGGGTGTTAAGAGCTGGGAGAAGGCAGTAAGCAGATGGAATAGAAGGATATAAAACCTGGTTTGAACTGGGTACAGAGATGCACTGAATATGTGATATCTGGCAGTGAATGCCATATTCAAAATCCTAGTGCCTCTTTTAAATACAAAAGTTGACCAAACTCAACAGTATGGTCAAAGCATGCTAATTATTGCCCTGACCCTTGCGAATCTTTCAGCATCTTTCCATTTGTTTTCTTGGCTGCTGGATGTTCATTGCACTTACAGTACACTTAGGATCATCTTGAAGAACTTGCAGCAGAAGATAAGTCAGTGCCATGCTCAGTACCAATGCTTGCGAACAACTCAACATGTTGCTGTAAGTAATGTCACAAATAATGTGACATAATTTTCAATGCCCACCTCATCAGACAGAGAGGTCTCTCGACCAGTTAAAGCATTTGTAGGAAATGTAGAAACAAGAGTAGGCCACTTACTTTCTCGAGCTGATTCATGATTGATCTCTAACTTTACTCCTGCCTTCTATCATATCCTGTAAAACTCATAAACTCAGTTTCAAATTAAACAATTGATCTAATATGAATTGTCATCGTGGCAGAAAGTTCCAAATATCTACTACCCTTGTGTATAGAAGTCCTTAGTATTCTCACTACTGAATTTTTTAGTCCAATTTTTTAGGCTATACCCTCCACCTTGTACTCCCTGAAGTGACATGAGTGAATACAAAAACTCATTCTGAACTTGCAAACTTCATACTGCAGAACAAATGCAGAATTGTTACTTGGCAGGCAAATACACACAAGCCTCCACAGTCATCACTTGTTAATACTCCTCGGAGCACATAATGAATCACTTGAAAAACTGGGGAAGATTGTGATGTCTATGACTGGCATGGGGCAAGTAGCAAATTTCCCAGCATAAAAATTGGAGTTTGAGTACAATATTCAACTGATAGCAGCTGGAGTCCAACAGAAAGAATTAAAATGTGCACAGAACTAAGATCAAAAGAACCAACTACCAAAACAGCAAGACAGTTCAATGAAACAGATGCTCGATCAGAAAAATACCTCAATAAGAAACATTAAGCAGTCCTATTATAAATAAAACACAGTTTAAGATTCAACACAAAAAAGCAACCTAACCCAGCATTCTGAAAACATGCAGCACATTCCAATAAAGATCAGCATAATTAAAAGTGGATAAGCAAACCATTCATACACTTCAGAAACTTGCTGCAAATGTACATCAGTATAAAGTAATATAAATGCTACTTGCTTTGCCTAGGATTATGTTTTCATGTTTTTTTTAAATTCCACAGGCCTTGTGCCTTTTAAAAGAAACCTTACAGTTGGGTAGTACCTTTTGTGCATGGAATATATCAACAATCAATTAAGTAATTGAGAAGTGTCATCACTGTAATAATGTAGGGGCACACAGCTGACAATTTGCACATAGCAAAGATTCACAAACAGTAACAACACAACTAGTTGGATAATATGTTCTAATGATGTTGTCAGAGAAATTACTAGATCACTTGTAGAACTATATATTGAAAAGTGTCATGAGATGTTTTAGATCCATTGTAGATGGAAGAAAGGGCTATGGTTTAACATCTCGTCAAACAATTATTCCTCTGATAATACAGCACTCCAAAGTGATTTGGATTGTCAGCCTGCATTATGTGCTGCATTTGGAGTGAGACCCGAACACACTGCCACCTGACACAGAGCTGAGTACAATTCCACACTGAACAAAGGCTGATGCCAATTGTTAGGTTAGCTTGAATAATGTATGTGAATACTTTGAGTTTGATTTCTCCTAGGAACTAACTTAATATGTGGTGTAATAATCAAAACTAGACTTGTATTCAGAAAATCATTAAGATTTTCTTCATTGTCACAAGTAGTTCATTCAGGTAGTAGAGCATGGACCTCTGCTCAGGTCCTTTCTGTAAATCCCTGCTGCAATAGACATTTGAACTTAACTATCTGTTTTGTTATCCCTCGGGGTATAAAAAATTTGAAAAGCTAAGAACCTCAATGGAAAGTGTAATGTACCATTTCTTTTGTCAGATCACAAAGGATTTAGAAATACAGTGTGAAGTGAGCAAGGTTTAATGACCATTAATTTGTCTGACTTGACAGAAAATGGAAAGTGTGTTCCTGCCAGATTAAGTTGATTTCCAGTTTTATGACTATGTTTCATTGTATTGATGTTTCATTTACTGGTGTTGAGATGATTGAGCAAGTAGAGACTGATTTTGGGAAAGGCCAGACTTCTCCTTTGTGAATTGGCAAAGATTGTTGGAAATAGATTAGACTAACAACCCTGAAACAATATCTGAAGCAAACATTCTCCACATGGACAATTTCAACTATTCATTTTGATTTGCCTTGGTCCAATATTCCATCTGTGTGTAATCTGTCAACTTTTCATCCTTGACCTACCCAATCTAAACCTGAAAATCAACAATTTCTATCTCATCAACCAACCTGGGCAGTAAGTTAGACCATTACACTGGACAAGAAGGAAAGAAACCATTTAAGATTGTTTTGTATGTCATGTACATGGAGATGGCACAGGAACTGTAAACTCTAAGATGGATAGAAATGTGCATCACCTCTCTGCTCTTGTTTCTTTCTGATGGGAAATTAGTGTCGGTGAGGATGTGACACTAGATGGTTCAGTGAGCCTGAGAGAGTTGGAGAATGGGAATAATGAAGATATTCTACCTATCCAGTTTTCTTATCAGTCTCCTCTTAATGTAACAAAGTACAAGTTATATTGCAACTATGTAACAGCAGTGTTTCTGACTACTCCACCTGCTGGGTAGACATTGTCATGAGAATAGGAATTGCTGCCACTGTATGCAGTAGCTGTGATTATCTTCCATAGTGTTGAGCTGAGAAAATTGAATATGAAAGGCAAAGAACAAAGAGAATAATGAAGAGAGGATAGATTCAATGGTTCAGGCATGGAAAAGGCTCCATAGGCACTTTTAGGGAGCGAGGAATATATTGGGCCATACGCAAATGGAGCTTACAAGGAAAAATACCAATGGGACCATTGTGGGTTACGTTGGAAGTGGGGAGGTTGGTGGAAGGATAGAGACACTAAAAGGATATGTTGGAGTGACTAAGTGAAGCATGCCAGTGTGCCATTGTGAAAGGAGAAATTTGGAAACAATAGCCAGATCTTTTGGTTTCCAGATATTTGGAGAGCAGACGTACCTACTCAAAATATAGGTCAGAGCTTCTCGGAAGTCCTGACACAATTACTATGTGGGAATGATCTGCAAAATTAAAATATCCAATTGACAATTATCTTGCATCCAGAACTGTTCAAAAAAATCATCAACTCTGTGTTAAGGGTTCGAGACTTGTGCAGGTTCCAAAATACTCACATGGATAGTTACACAGGAACAACTACGCAGACAAAAAATAGTTCTAACATTAGAGTAATTTTACAACTGTGGAGTATCCATGGTTGAGGGGGTTCAATGGTGAGTTGAGGGGGTCAGTTTAATAGTTGTAAAGGATTACAGTCGGCTTAATTGCTCTGATAAGTGTTATGCTAAATATGTCAGAACCACCTGACTCTGACTCAGATTTAGTGAATGTTTTGGAGGGTTTCATGTGTAAGACAATTGCCCATAAGAAGTTTCAACAGTTAAAATCTGGATCTGCATTTCCACATGATCCTGATGCATAACTCCTCCCTGTATACCGCCGCCTCAATGATCTTCCTATCAGATGACCTGGGACATAGAGAAGCTTTGGGATGTTTGTGCTTTACGTACTGTAATACAGTAGCTAGTGCTATCAAAAGGGCATGTTTCTGCATGGATTCCCTGCACTACTCTCTAAAGAGATTCCTGAACTGAGTTGGATGTGAAGGATCCTCCATCAGATGATCGTTCAGAAAATTCAGAAGAAAGTAAGCAGTTACTTTTACATTTGACCAGGATCAGAAATACGGTTTCTGATCTCAATTATGAGATCTACACCAGTGAAGCTCTACAAACTGGTTGAGAAATTGAATGGATGGGGTAGTTTGTATTCTTCTAACCTTGTGATCAAGTGTCACCGACTCACTAATACTTTGTTCACCAGTTCAGGTTCTGGACGCAACATTTTGCCTACAGTCTGCATCATAGCCTTAATTCAGAGGGAAGGAGTGAGTTCTTGTCCTTGACATTCAGCATTCAACAATAAATGTCACGTGTAAAATGGAGGTCTGTCATGGTTAGAGTCACAGTGGACAAAAAAAGAAAGATAATTAAGTTGTTGAAAGGCAGTCATCACTACCCTGAAATATCACTGCAAGATTTCCTCAAGAATGGGTGCACGGCTAAAAGATCTTCAGTTACTTCATCCACATCCTTCCCTTCATGGTAAGGTCTGTGTCAAAATATTTATTGATGATTCCATGGAAAATACCCTTCTCAACTTCTCCAATAATGAAGCAGCACATTACAAATTGCAATATGAATAGCATGATATCTGACTTGGACTGGCCATTAATTGGCATTATTTGTGAAATCTGAGATCCAGGGAATGGTCATCTAAAGTAAGAGAAAGCTCAGCTAACCCACTTTAACCTTCACTGACATTGAAGGGCTTTTGCCTGAAACGTCGATTTTACTGCTCCTCGGATGCAGCCTGAACTCCTGTGCTCTTCCAGCACCACTAATCCAGAATCTGGTTTCCAGCATCTGCAGTCATTGTTTTTACTTATCATTAGCGAGACCTGACTACCAACATCTTCATATGGAGTGGGATCTAATCAGGACCATCCATGTCAGTTCTTTGGCTTCAAAAGCAGAGCAAATTCACCAAGAGTGGCTCACCTAATCCATCAAAAATTGTTAACCTTTGAGAATACTCATGTCCAGGTGTGATGGAATAGCCACTATTCACCTCTTTCAGTATAGCCACAACAATGCTTAAGAAGCTCAACATGATCTACACAGTGTGATTCACTTCGTGGCACCCTGCCACCGGGCTTAGTATACAACCTTTCTATTAGTAGCACACTGTGACTGCAATATATTTATTACAGCAGCTCCATCAGGGAAATCTGACACAGGCTTTCCATCCTGTCTGAAAGTGGATTAAAGGTAATACTCCAGATGGAACCAATGTCACATAAGGTTAACCATTTTGCATAAGAACATGATGCAGAGAAAATCACACTCTGTAAGATATATATATTGGAAATAAATGTTTTAATCCAAAGTTGCATCCCAATATGCCAACATTTTCATTTACAAGTTTGAACAAGACTTCTTTTCTGCACAGGACCTCCAACCAACACTATACACCAAATATATTGACCAAAATCTCTTCCTTTGGACCCATGATGAGGAGTCACTGAAACATCTACACAGTGATATCAACAAGTTTCATCCCACCATCAGACTTATCATGGACTACCCTTTACTATCTGTCTCATTCTTGGACACATGCATCTCCATCAAGAATGAGCACTTCAGCACCTCACTCTTCTGCAAACCCATGGAAAACCTCACGCTGCTACATTTCTCTAGCTTCCACCTGAAATATATTAAAACAGCCATCCTTTACAGACAAATCCTCTGCATACACATGATCTGTTTAGATGAGGAGGAATGTGATGGACACCTGAAAGTGCTCAAGGATGGCTTCATAAGAACAAGGTACGATGCCTAACTCATCAATCACCACTTCCGACATGTCACAGTGAGAAACTGTAGTTCCCTCCTGAGGAGACAGACACGTGCTGCAACCAACAGGGTACACTTCATTGTCCAGTACTTTCCAGGAGCCGAACAACTATGGCCATAGTCTTCGCAGCCTGCAACACATTATCAATGAGGATGAGCACCTCACCCACACCTTCCCCACGCCTCCACTTGTCGCCTTTAAACAGATAATTGTTCACAGCAAACAGCCCAGTATTCAGGACAAAAACACTGTACAACCCTGTCACAGCAACTGCTGCAAGACGTGTCAGAGTGTCGATACGGATACTACCATTAGACGTGGGGTCACCACTCACCATGTACGTGCCAGGTATTCATGTGACTCTGCCAACATTGTCGAACTCATACGTTGCAGGCAAGGATAGCCCTGAGGCATAGTATATTAACGAGACTGAGCAGATGAGTGGACACTGCACAACAATCATCTGGTAGGAGTGTTCCCTCCCAGTAAGGCAACACTTCAGCGGTCTGGGCCATTTGGCCTTTGGCACTTGGGTGACCATCCTCCAAGGCAGACTTTGTGACGAGCAACAATGCAGAGTAGCTGAGCAGAAACTGATCAGCAAGCTCCGTACCCATGGGAATGGCATCAACCAGGATCTTGGGTTCATGTCACACTACAGGTGACCACACACGCACACGCACTTGCACTCTCACACACCCCGCGCGCGCACACACACACACACCCCGCACTCTCACCATCTCAGCAATGTCCTTGTAAATCTTTTCTATACCCTTTCAAGCGTAACACACTTCCTATACAAAGGCAACCAGAATTGTCTGCAGTATTACCCTCCGCACTCTCACACACACACACCCTCCGCACTCACACCCACGCATGCATCTCCTCCTGGGGATATACCCCAATAATCTCACAAACACACTGAACCAAGCCTACACACACACACTATCACATGCACGCACACACTCGCTCTGTCTCTCCTACATGCATACCTATATAAGTTTATGGGGTGAATTTGTTTCTTCAGAATTACATTTTATTTTGCTCAAAAACTGCATGAATCTGTGTAAAGCTCTGTAAATCCCACTTTAAAAATAGAACCAGTCTAAGTCAACATTGGGACACAGACAGACCTCACCCCAATGCATTGGCTAAGCTGAGATGGAACCTATTGTTAGAATAGCTATGATTTGGAGATGCTGGTGTTAGACTGGGGTGTACAAAGTTAAAAAATCACACAACATCAGGTTATAGTCCAACAGGTTTATTTGAAAGCACTAGCTTTCGGAGCACTGCTCCTCCATCAGGTGATTGTGACAACCACCTGATGAAGGAGCAGCGCTCCGAAAGTTAGTGCTTCCAAATAAACCTGTTGGACTATAACCTGGTGTTCTGTGATTTTTAACTTAGAGTAGCTAGACCTTTCTTGAGAATGTTATTTAAAAGAAGTTCTGGGATTTGCAAACCAAAGAACAGAAACCAGTGCATCCCATTCTAAAAAATGAAAGACTTGATCTAAAATTGTTTAATGTATTATCACATCTCCATGACACTGTAAATTCTGAAGAAAAAGCAGCATTTCAAAAGCTAGTGCTTCCAAATAAACCTGTTGGACTATTACCTAGAGTTGTGTGATTTTTAAGTTAATCCACTTAAGAGAGAGGACTAATTTTTGTCAAGATGTTCATGGTTATTAGAATCAAATAATGTGCAGGTGATAAAGTGGAATCTAAGAAGAATCCCTGGTAATCACAGGAACTCTCATGAGAGAAATGTATTCTAGAAAAAAACAGAAATTGCTGGAGAAACTCAGCAGGTCTGACAGCATCTGTGGAGCAAATACTTGTTCTACAAACCTGGTGGAACAGCACACTGGTCTGCTAAAAAGTTGAGCAACTCAGTGGCAATAGTATGGCAAAAACAAAGCATCTTTGTGGCTTGTGTAATTAGTTTTCAATCCAAGTCAGTTTTGTTTTCAATTGAATGTACAGGATGTGAGCATTGCTGCCAATATTTGTTGCTCTTGACTGAACTGAATTTGTAAACTGTGTCCGTCATTATTTCTATTGACACCAAAAGCTGAGTTCCTTAGCAAATCTTCAATTTCTATAATTTACACTTTAATGCACATTATGAAAGGGAGAAATACTTGTCCACTTTCCTTCTAAAGAAGCCTCTCTTGTGCTCCCATGCAAGAAAAAAAGAGATATCACACTCATGATATTTATTAAAATAAATATCAGCTCTCATGCTGCAAGATTTCTGTATATTTTTAAGATAAAACCTAATTTTGTTGTAAGTAATTTTTCTTTTGATGCCAGTACTGCCTTAAAAGACAGATACTTTCAGAAGCAATTTAACACTTCATTGAAATGCATTCTTACACTGTTGCTGATGGCATTGAGAATACCTGATAGAAATAGACAACTTCACGTTATCAGAAGTGTTAGATGAGCCCTAGTGTTTGACAGCTGAGACATTCATTACTCATGAATAATCTCACAGATTTGAAGTTTCTCACCACTGAGAGAAGTAGGTATTGAAAATAATGAAAGAAAGTGGAATGTTCATACAAACAGTTTGGGCTAGTGATGTAAAAACATTATTATTCAGAAAATGATTCCCATAGGTGTTTAATTTTACTGCTCTGCAGTTTTTTCAGATGTTCAGTGTCTCTTTCTCAGTGGTACAAGTTTTGATATAATCAGATATATTCATGAAGTAAATTCTGTGACCTGCATAACATCAACAGCTCAAAAATGAAATGATTCAAATGATGTTTGAGACCAATCTAAAATTGTTATCTTGCAAGAGGCAGGGGATTTTTTAAAAAAAAACATTTTAATCCATAAGATACTTCAAGAAGCTGTATTTGTCCAAAATTCAGCTTGAGAGTAATTTCACATTTAAGAACTTGCATCTCTGTGCAAGTTATTTGAATAATGGCAGTTTTACTCCACTCCCTAGCAAAGATTTAAACCCAACACAAACTGCTTCTCAAATGAATGATTCTCATAAGATTAGGTTAATATTTTCAAGATGCATTCCAATTTAAATATATATTTTTTTGTTTCCTAGGTGATTTTTAAAGCAACAAAATACTCTGTGTCTCCAGATCTCAGATTTGTCCTTCTTGCATATGACGTCAAACAGGTACACCAACAATTATGCAACATAGTTTTTTTTTCAGAAAAATCTTGGGCAAGCGTCTTTTCTGCAGATGTCACAAATGCATTTTACAATATCAAGATGTATCAGTATACTTGTTGGAATGTTTCCAGATTCAATCTTGTTTGATTATTTTGGCTGTTGTCAGAGAGAAAAAAATAAGGATTTGAATGTTACTGTGTGTTGGATATTTTCTCCTGTGCAAACAAATTTTGTCCCCTGCTGCTACAGTAAATAGAGTACTTGTTCCAGTTCCAAAGCCACTTGTTCCTTTTTTTCCCTCTGTAAATAGTAAGAGATGAAAAAACAAATATGGTTTAAAGAGAGAAAATAGAAATTATCTAACATATCCATTTTATACTTGAGTGTAAATATGAATGCTTATGTAAATGATGGATTTGAAAGCTCTGTCTCTCTAATGATGTTGTTTCTACATTTTTTTTAGTTTTGCAGTTATTTGTTTTTTGCTGCAAAGTGCCAACTGTGAGGTGATAACGAAAGAGTAAACTTTTGGTTGTAGAAATTCCTGGATTTAACTGCAGTGAAGAAAATTGTCCAGATCAAAACTTGTGCATCATTGGCAAAATAATCTATATTCCTATGTGTTTAAATACTAGCAAATTGCAGAAGTCTCTGAAGTAGTGGAATTTATGTGTGATTCTGCTAATATCTCGCTATGTTCTCTGTGGAAGATTATCAAAAATTCTGAAAAGAGTTGCCCAATGAAAATTATATTCTGAAGAACATTACCTTTTTAGCAAGGGTTTATTTTTTTCTACACCTCAGCTGTCCCTGTTCGATTTTGCAACCCTACTGCTAACACATTGGTTATCAATATTCAGTCGACATCGTTAAAGCTTTACAATTGAAAGGATATTTTAGACCGACTGTATTGAGGAAAAAAATTCAGAGTGAACCCTTTAGGAATTCTGTCAATTTGCTTTTTGGGGAAAAAAGCAAATCAACAGTGTGGCGATTCCTTGCAAGAATAAAACAATCCAAACAATTCGTGTTAATCTCAAAATTGAAAGGCTAATAGTAAAATATTTTCTCCAAGGTTTAGAGTTGTTAACGTGTGTTAATAATTGGCTGGATTACATAACACATTCATAGAACCTACGTTTGGCACAGTATGATTGGGTTGTGAAGAAGCAAGCTGCTGCTGCTGAATTTTCGCATTTTCAGTTGAAGAAATAATGTCATCCAATTGAATATGGAGTCTCTGAACACTCATCTAGCAGCAATGCACAACTTATTATCCAACCCTGACCCGACATCTTGATCACAAAGACAACATGTTTAATCAACCTTCCCCTGCCTCAGCCACTGTCACTAAAATCTGGAAGAGC
The DNA here is from genome assembly GCF_004010195.1 of Chiloscyllium plagiosum. Taxonomy (NCBI): domain Eukaryota; kingdom Metazoa; phylum Chordata; class Chondrichthyes; order Orectolobiformes; family Hemiscylliidae; genus Chiloscyllium; species Chiloscyllium plagiosum. Next base: position 69,943,393 of record NC_057716.1, on the reverse strand, counting down.
AGCCTCTCATTTTCTCCATGGGTAGTCTGCAGCCCTCTGATTTCTATTCAATTCAATAATTTTAGGGCCTGAGCACCATCTCCCACGTCCTTACCCCAACCCCCACAGATCTGGCCTTGCTATGGGCTGCTACCAGAAACAGCCCATTGACAACCATTAACGGTCCCCACCAGCAGCTATTCAATTTCTCAGGTTGACCTTTACTTGTCCCTTTTCAATGCCCAACTGTTTTCCTTTCTCTGGGCTCTATCTCCACCCTGATGTTTACTTCAACCTTGCCTCTTCCCCCACACACCCACTCTATCTTCAATCTTTCCGACAATCTCTTTCCAGCTAAAAACAGTTCTGAGAAGGGTCACTGGACCCGAAATGTAAACTTTGCTTTCTGTCCACAGATACTGACAGCGTGACTAAGTTTTTCCAGCAATTTCTGATTGTATCATTAATTCTATATATGTGCCTTTGTCACCTCAGTACTCAATTACTTAATTACTTGCCTGCCCAATCTCCTATCTCCATGCTCCTCAAATGCTCTTACAAGCATCTTATGCCCATATCTTGTCCCATTAATGACCATTAAAGTGCCTATTTCGGCTGAGCTACAGGTTTACTCATGCTGAGACTGGAGCCAAGTGGAATGCCGAGTAGCTTTCACTATGCAACTTAGTGATGGGCAAGAAAAGAGTCTGGTTAAGGGTGCCAATGGGCACATCAAAGATTGACCACTCTGACATTTCTATCCTGTGAACTGTACCCCTGCCACATGTTCACTCCATTTCACTGGGACCTCTGAGGCTGACAGGCCTCAATGATACCCTCCCCACATAGCTCAGTGTATAGCTTCAGTAATGATCTTCATGAGGAACCAAATGTAACCCAACAGAGGCTGCCACTCCGGGTGGTATTGTTGGAAACAGATGCCGATCAGCCAGTTGATTGCCAGCAACTGAGAGGCATGGCTTCTTCCTCAGGTGGGAGCTGAATTCTTGTTGTGAGCTAGTAAATGGCCTGCAGGTCATTACACTGCTGCAAGACACTAGAGTGGGGGTAAGTTTATCCCTGATATTTGTACTCATGGGCAGGGACACCAAGCAAGTGTAACATCTAGTCTCTACTTCCAACCAATGTGGACTGTAATTTTGTTTTCAAAATTCTCTTATTTAATTTTACACCTTCCTTTGTGTAGAATAGCCTTTCTCAGCATGTTCTGATGTTGTGAATTCACAAAGAAAATCAATCGAAAGTCCTTTAGTGCACATGTTCACTGTGGACTGGAAAATTCTGATCAAATGAGAAAATTCTGTGCAATTTCCATGAGGGTGAATAGACATATTATTGAGTTGAAAGGAGTGGATAAACACATAGTCATAGAGATGTAAAGCAAAGAAAGAGACCCTTCGGTCCAACTCGTCCATGCCAACCAGATATCTCAACCCAAGTCTACTCCAACCTGCCAGCACCCAGCCCATATCCCTCCAAACCCTTCCTATTCATATGCCCATCCAGATGCCTTTTAAATGTTGCAATTGTACTCGGCTCCACCACTTCCTCTGGCAGCTCATTTCAAACACGTACCACTCTCTGTGTGAAAACGTTGCCTCTTCGGTCTCTTGTATATATTTCCCCTCTCACCCTAAACCTATGCCCTCTAGTTCTGGTCTCCCCAAAACCAGGGCAAAGACTTTGTCTATTTATCCTATCCATGCCCCTCATGATTTTATAAACCTCTATAAAGTCACCCCTCAGCCTCCGACCCTCCAGGGAAAAAAGCCCCAGACTCTTCAGCCTCTCCCTATAGCTCAAATCCTCCAACCCTGGCTACATCCTTGTAAATCTTTTTGAACCCTTTTAAGTTTCACATCCTTCTGGTAGGAAGGAGACCCAGAATTGCATGCAAAATTCCAAAAGTGGCCTTACCAACTACTTATACAGCCTCAACATGACCTCCCAACTGATCTACTCAATACTCTGACCAATAAAATAAAGCATACCAAATGCCTTCTTCATAATCCTACCTACCTGCAACTCTAATTTCAAGGAACTATGAACCTGCACTCCAAGGTCTCTTTGTTCAGCAACACTCCCTACGACCTTACCATTAAGCGTATAAGTCCTGCTAAGACTTGCTTTCCCAAAATGCAGCGCCTCATATTTATCTAAATTAAACTCCGTCTGCCACTCCTCCGCCCATTGGCCCATCTGATCAAGATCCACTTGTAATCTGAAGTAACTTTCTTCACTGACAACTATACCTCCAATTTTGGTGCCATCTGCGAACTTGCTAACTGTACCTCTTATACATACATCCAAGTAATTTGTATAAATGATGAAAAGCAATGAACCCAGCACCGATCCTTGTGGCGCTTCACTGGTAACAGGCCTCCAGTCTGCAAAACAACCCTCCACCACCACCCTCTGTCTTCTACCTTTGAGCCAGTTCTGTATCCAAATGGCTAGTTCTCCCTGTATTCCATGAAATCTAACCTTGCTAACCAGTCTCCCATGTTGAACCTTGTCGAATGCCTTACTGAAGTCCATATAAATCGCAACTACCTCTCTGCCTTCACCAAACCTCTTTGGTACTGCTTCAAAAAACTCAATCAAATTAATGAGACATGATTTCCAAAGCACAAATCCATGTTGACTATCCCTAATTAGTCTTTGCCTTTCGAAATACATGTAAATCCTGTCCTTCAGGATTCTCTCCAACTACTTGCCCACCACTGACATCGGGCTCACTGGTCTATAATTCCCTGGCTTGTCCTTAATGCCTTTCTTAAATAGTGGCACCACGGTAGCGAACCTCCAGTCTTTTGGCATCTTACTTGTGACTATCTATGGTACAAACATCTCCACAAGGAGCTGAGCAATCACTTCACTAGCTTCCCATAGAGTTTCAGGTTACACCTGATCAGGTCCTGGGGATTTATGCACTTTCATGCATTTCAAGACCTCCAGCACTTCCTCCTCTGTAACATAGACATTTTTCAAGATGACACCATCTATTTCCACATATTCTACATTTTCCATGTCCTTTTCCATAGTAAACACTGATGTCAAAAACTTGTTTAGTATCTCCCCCATCTCCTATGGCTCCATACAAAGGCTGCCTTGCTGATCTTTGTGGGGCCCTATTCTCTCCTTAGTTACCATTTTGTCCTTAATGTATTTGTAAAAGCCCTTTGGATTCTCCTTAACTCTATTTGCCAAAGCTATCACATGTCCCCTTTTTGCCCTCCTGATTTTCTTCTTAAGTGTACTCCTATCACCTTTATACTCTTCAAAGGATTCACTCGATCTATTCTGTCTATACCTGACATGAGTTGGTTTCAGCAATTCATGAATCAATCAATTACATGGTAAGAAGAAAATGTTATCATAGTTGTGTAACATTGTGTAACTTTTGCTCCTATGGCCCATCTTTCTTCAAAAAAAAATGTTGTGAAATTAGTACAGATTACATTCAGTGGGCAAAGAATTAAATTCCATATGGCATCTACATGTATTTGGAAAGGCAATGACTGATTTGGGATAGACAGCATGTCTTTATACATGGGAAATCATGTCTCTTGAACTTGATTGAGTTTTTTGAAGATGTAACAAAGAGGGCACAAGGATGAGGGCAGAGAGGCAGATATGATCTATATGGACTTCAGTAAGGCGTTTGAAAAGGTTAGCATGGTTAGATCTCATGGAATAAGGGAGAACTAGCCATTTGGATCCAGAATTGGCTTGAAGGTATAAGACAGAGGGTGGTGGTGAAAGGTTGCTTTTCAGACTGGAGGCCTATGACCAGTGGTGTGCCACAATGGTCAGTGCTGGGTTCACTGCTTTTTGTCATTTATACAAATGGTTTGGATGTGAACATAGGAATTAGTAGGTTTGCAGATGACACCAAAATTGGAGGTGTAGTGGACAGCGAAGAAGATTACCTCACATTACAATGGAATCTTAATCAGATGGGCCAGTGGGCTGTGGAGTGGCAGACGGAGTTTAATTTAGGTAAATGCGAGGTGCTGCATTTTGGCAAAGCAAATCAGAGCTGAACTTATACACTTAATGGTAAGGTCCTAGGGAGTGTTTCTGAACAAAAAGACCTTGGAGTGCAGGTTCATAGTTCCTTCAAAGTAGAGTCGCAGGTAGATAGGATAGTGAAGAAGGAAGAATGCCTTCCTTCATTGGTCAGAATATTGAGTTTGTAGGTTATGCGGCTGTACAGGACTTTGGTTAGGCCACTTTTGGAATATTGTGTGCAATTCTGGTCTCCTTCCTATTAGAAGGATGTTGTGTAACTTGAAAGGGTTCAGAAAAGATTTACAGGAATATTGCCAGAATTGGAAGATTTGAGCTATAGGGAGAGGTTGAATATGCTGGAGCTGTTTTCCCTGGAGGGTTGGAGGCTGAGGAGTGACCTTGTAGACATTTATAAAATGATGAGGGGCATGGATAGGATAAATAGACAAGGTCTTTTCCCTGGAGTTGGGGGGGTGGGATGGGGTGGGGTGGGGTGAGGTGTCCAGAAGTAAAGGGCAGAGGTTTAGGGTGAGAGGAGAAAGATATGAAAGGGACCTAAGGGGTAACTTTTTTCACGCAGAGGGTGGTGCATGTATGGAATGAGCTGCCAGAGGAAGTGGTGGAGGCTGGTACAATTACAGCATTTAAAAGGCATCTGGAGGATGTATGGATAGGAAGGGTTATGGGCAAGTGAGACTAGATTAGGTTAGGATATCTGGTCGGTATAGACGATTTGGACTGAAGGGTCTGTTTCCTTGCTGTATATCTCTGTGACTCTATGACTCCATCTTATTTATTGTTACCCAATGCTTCTTTGTTAGTGGATGAAAGCTTTAAAGTTTTGAAGTGTTAATGAGCTGTATCAATTGATAGATCGAACACACATTAAAATGTTTACCTATGCAGGTTTCTGTAACTTTTGAAACAATGGAAGCCAACGCATATAAATCTTAGCATAATTTGACCTTCCTCCTCCCCAGAGAGTCTGTCTTTCAGGAAAGCAACTTGCTGTTTAAAAATAACTCTCTCGCATGTTGAACAGTTGTTTCTATTCAACATGCATTTCCGTTACTAAGATGGGACTAGTTTGCAAGCTTACTAAAATTAACTATCAGTGGATAAAAACAATGTTCCTGTGCAACAAAATGTTTGCATCTTGGAATGTATTGAAATAGCTTTCATTGCAAATATTTCTTCTGTATTCAGTATATTTCTATCAAAGTAGTTCAATGTTGAATTCACAGAAGTTGAAAGCTTTTTAAAAATGAGCTTTTTCATAAGTATTGTGAAATTTGAAATGAAAATCAGTTATGATCTCTAATGAGTGGATGCTGTACTCCATCATTTTACTACTCAAGTGGTGAAAGTGGAAGTCATTTCTGATGATTCAGCACATTGCAATTTGAAGATAATCATTCTCTATTGTAGTATCACATTATAACCACCCATTAGTTTGAGACATTGGAATTCAAGAAACATTTCATTGCTAAAATATTTTTAGACTAAACTGTCTTCAGCACACTCTGATTTTGTATTAGACATACCTGTTGGAGGTCTCCTTTGGTGTACCACTCCAGATTTTAAAGTGTGGACTACTGACAGGATACTACCTGCTCAGAAGGGAGGTAATATTGTACCAATATTTCTATGTCTGTAAGAGAATATCTTGGCCTTCAAGCTAATTTGCATTTATTGCAACAGGAAGTCCCAAGATGCATCAATGTCATTGTATGTCAGTTGATTCAAGGGTGAGCTGTACACAGTTATGAGGGGCACAGATAGAGTAAACATTTCCCTTGTTGGTGGAATCAATGGCCAGGAGGCAGGAGGTTTATAGGGGAGGTGAGAAATAACTTTTTTTCACCCCAGAGGGTAATGGGAATCTGGAAGGAGTTGCCTGTAAGGATGATCAAGTCAGAAACCCAAACAACATTTAAACAGTATCTGGATGTGTACTTGCACTGCCAAAGCATAGAAGACAATGAACTAAATGCTGGAAAATTGAATGAGAATAGTTAGGTTCAACAAGCCCAGATAGGATAAAGGCTGGGTAAATGAGCAGCATGATGGCTCAGTGGTTAGCACTGCTGCATTACAGTGCCAGGGACCCACGTTCGATTCTTACTTTGGGTGACTGTGTGGAGTTTGAATATCCTCCCCATATGTGTGTGGGTTTCCTCTGGGTGCTCTGATTTCCTTCCACAGCCTGAGGATGGGCAAGTTAGGGGGATTAGCCATGCTAAACTGCCTATAATGTTCAGGGATGTGCAGGGTAGCTGGATTAGCCATGGGAAATGCAGGGTTACGGGGATAGGTTGGGTCTGGATGGAATGCTTTTTTGAAGGTCCATGTGGACTCACTGGACTGAATGGCCTGCTTCCACACTGTAGGGATTCTATGACAAAATTGACCAACGGGCTTTTTTCTGTGCTGAATAGATATGATATCTACTTCAGGCAAGTGACTACCATGGGACTTATCATGGCTGAAATTCTTGACCAGCAAATCTTTACATGGGGCAGGATGTCCTATGAGGAGAAAGTGAAGACTGCAGATGCTGGAGAATCAGATTTGAAAAGTGTGGCACTGGCAACAGCACAGTGAGTCAGGCAGCATCATTGGAGCAGAACAGTTGACATTTCAGGCATAAACCCTTCATGAGGTAGAATTGCCATGAAGCAGCTGCAGGATCGTGATAAAGTTTGTTGGACATCCAAATCTCAAGAAACTAACGCACAGAGCCTCATGATTTTCTGAATCAAATCATTTTGTCTGTTTGTGATGATGCTGCTCCTTTGACAAGGTTATGGTGTCCTTGGCTTTTTTTTTCAGAGAGGTCGTAAAAGACACAGACTCCAAAAAGTCTGGTCTTGGATGGGTTTTCGGGCCAATTTGTTTACAGCAAACAGATACTGCCTCAGGAAAAAGGTTTATAAGTTTTAAAAAATACTTGTAGAATGAAAGGGGAGTGGCCAGTTCTCCCAACTCCGCTTCCCGCTGGTTTGGTTTGGTTTAGTCTGGCCTTTCACTGAAAGCAGTCAGGTGTCTTGGCCTGCCCCATTATTTAATAAGATCATAGCTAATCTGATTGAGGCCTCAACTCTGTCTATCTGAACAAAATTCTTGACTTCTTTGTTGAATAAGTACCTGTCTAATTCAACTACGTATATACTCAATAATCCACTTTCACTGCTCTCCAGCTCAGGGAATGAGAGATTACCAGGTATTATAAGAGATGAAAGTGTGTGACACAGCTACTATTGTTGTTGCAGGTGGGGAGATGTTCCCAGCAAGTGATACAGGGGTTAATAGTGTTGGGGCTCGAATTGGTGACTGCGAGTGAAGGAAGACTTTGCAGTCAATACTAAGAGTGGTAGGGAATGACCCTTGGTAGGGGCTGGGTAAAGTAGAATTCATAGTGAGTTTAATGCATCAGATCAGATGGTCAAACTAATTCTGGCAGAGTAAAAAAGATATTAACCTCCTTCTCACAGTGCTGTGATTCCTCCTGTTGACTGAGATTGCTTTAACTTGGAGGCAACATCAGGCCAGATTGGTATGGCTCTTCTCCTGGTCTTGAGAGTGGATGAAATCCCATGGCAGTACCACCTATCCATGACGATCTAAGGATATTGCCTCCTAAGGAGGATATTGTCTTGAGCCATCTGCAACGTCCAGAGCAAATACAAGGGACCATGTAGAGTAGCTCCAGATTGGCAGTGCTTGTCCAGGTGCACAACGGATTTTAAAGATGTGCAGGTGGAAGCCATGCTGGTAAATGTGAGGATATCCGGTGAGTTCTGAGATGTTGTGGGAATGGCCCATGGTAAGATGGGGTGGAAAGCAGACATGAGAGATGGAATAAGGGCATGGCAATTAATGCAGTGAGTTGGTAAAGTAGGGTGAGAACACACTCAGCCTCATGAAAATAAAAACCCTCCGTAAAAGATGCAACTTAGACTTAGTCAAAAGAAAACATAAAATTCAGTCTAAAGGAGTGACAATCTATTCTAAGATGGTAACCTCTCAGTAACTGATGTCCCAATGCCATTGTAGGCAGAAATTATAGGGATAAAGCAACACAGGTTTAAGTATACCCACGGAAGCATCTCCAACCATCAAGTTTACAGGAGGATAGAATTTGGCTAGAAATGCACTGGAATTGTCAAGTATAGTGCTTATAAATGCATGGATAGTGGTTTCAACAGCAGATGAACTGGGATAGGGATGCCATTAGGTAATGCTACAAAGCTAGAAATGAGAGTCTTAATGATTCTGGGATATGTTTTCTGAAACTCATCTTTCAGAGAAACATGACATGATGGTTCTGCCTCAGACTGTTGTTCAGAACTCAAGTGAATTTGTTTGCTGTGGAAGGACCCATTAAATGGCACCGTAACAAAAATAAAGCAATATCACCTCCATTGAAACATTGCTGCCACCTTGTTTCAAGCAGTCAGAGGGAAATAAAATTTTCTTCGGTGGATTACTATATGTTATCGGGTGAATGTTAATGTGTTTTTACTCTGTTTTAAATGCATTCAGCCAACTGTTAATAGTATTTAACTGTAATTGTCCTCTTAAGACTGTAAAGTTAGGATGTCTTCAAAGTCAGCATATTATTATGATTTGGAGATGCCGGTGTTGGACTGGGGTGTACAAAGTTAAAAATCACACAACACCAGGTTATAGTCCAACAGGTTTAATTGGAAGCACACTAGCTTTCGGAGCGACGCTCCTTCATCAGGTGATTGTGGAGGGCTCGATCGTAACATCGAGCCCTCCACTATCCCCTGATGAAGGAGCGTCGCTCCGAAAGCTAGTGTGCTTCCAATTAAACCTGTTGGACTATAACCTGGTGTTGTGTGATTTTTAACTTAGCATATTATTAAGTTAATTGCACGTTCATTGCTACTGATGAGCAAAGTCTTTAGATTGGAAGCAGTTTGTAAACCTTGATGTCACTTACAAGTGACAGATCGCGTTTATAAGTTCAGAGAAGTTAATGGAAATGGCAGATTTTAAATATTTTTCATGTTACGATTTTGTTGAAAATATAAAGCTCAACTCAATCAGCTGAATACTTCTGAAAGTGGGTATACATTTAGTATCATAATACTTACTAAAATGAAGATCAGCAAAGCTTTCAATGACAGGCATGCACGTGAAAAAAAATGAACCAAAGAAGTTTGCAGGTTAAGAAAATTCCAGTCACCTTCACAAATTTAATTTCAAATCTGCAAATTAGGAGTAAGCCTCTCTACGGATGCTTCATTTTAAGACTTACAAATAGCTAGTAAGTAAGAATACGCATGTCACTCAAAAATTGTTTTTTTTACAATTTCATGTAACTAATACTTATTTTAGTTTTCATTCGTCAAAAGTTTAACCACCTTCAAAAACAAAACCTGAGATTTGACTTATAGTAATACATCTCTCATTGTTAGACTTAAGATCGTTGATTGATTATTTTGATGTATGCTTCACTATACGGATTGATTTATGGTATTTCTGTTCCCTTGTCCCTGCCAAAGTGACATTCAAATATTCTCTACTAAATGTTTGCACTGAGCATGCACATGAATCTGAATAAGGGATGCCGAAACTGAACAACTGACAAAGGGATAATTGTAAGAATATTTCTAAATAATGTATGCTATGTTTACACTGTCAGAAATTTTTAGTGTTTTTATATTTTCTATATGCGCTTTCACTTGTAAAGTAGATAATGCCATATATTAGAAATTATGTTTCTTGTATTTTAGTATTTCCATCTTTTCATAAAAATGGAATTCAAGTATCTATTTAGCTTTTTTCAATGTCTGAAATCATGCACATTGTTTAAATAAATAATAGAATCCTTCTTAATAAATTAACTGTCACTATAGAATGCTTAATGTAGCATCCTCTTTAAACTGTTCTATTTGCATAATAATCATAATTACATTATTCAATCTAAATGCAATGGCTGGAAAAATTAGGATGTAGTTTTCAAAAACCTGATACAGTAATTATAACAGATATGACAAGCATTGCATTAACCTATAATTAGCAGTGTAAATGTAAAAGGCACATGCCAATGTCGCTGTTCACACATTGGGTTTATATTTCATTCTCACCATTAAATTAAACACTGGAAGGTAACAGTACTATTTGACAAAAAACATAGATTCTGTAATTAGATTTTCAAAATTTATATCAAGAATACATTAGTTATTGAAACTATATAATATCTAACATTGTCACTAAGCAAGAGTCATCGAGACTCTAAATGTTAGCTTGCTCTCTGTCCACAGATGCTGCTTGACCCTCTGATTTTCAGCATTTTTTTGTTTTCAGAAATTTTTTTAAAAATGTGCATTTATATATGCAGTGCTTTAAAGATGCTAAGGGCATTGTAAAATACCAAAATCCAATTAACTAGTTTAACAGTGTGATCATTATTTTATCAGAGAAATTTGTGCTCAGTGATATCTAGCAAACAGCAAAGCCATATATCCTCAGATTATTTTTCTTTCTGTGATGTTGATTGAGAGAGAAATTTGGTATAGATTTTTCCTGCTCTCCTCTGAATATGTCATAGGATTATGTACATCCATCAGACTGGGTGGATCAGGACTTTATTTAACATCCATCCATAAAATGGCAAGTCCAAAACTGCAGCTCTCCATTCATGCTGCTTTGGATTGCTAAAATCAATTATTTGTTCAAATCTCTAGAGACGAACTTGAATCCTTGGCCATCTGACTCAGATTAAAATAATATCTTTTTAAATATATCATTATGAAGACATTTTCGTCTTCAGAAAATCATGAGATATGGAGATAATGGATGTCTGTGCAAGTAAAGCAATAATTGCAAAGTTGCATTCACAGGGAAGAACAAAAATAAATTATTACACTTACATAGAACAAGGAACAGTACAGCTCAGGAACAGGCTCTTCAGTCCACCATAAGCTATTCTAAACAAATCCTATCTGCCTGCACATGGTCAGTATCCCTCTATTCTCTGCCTGTTCATGTGTCTGTTTAAATGCCTCTTAAACTTTGCAATGTATCTGCTTCTACCAGCCTTTCTGTAGCATGTTCCAGACACTTACTACCCTCTATCTATCAATCTTTAAACTTGCCCCCCTCACCTTAAATCCTTGCCTCATTTCATATTAATATACTTCAGTGCAGTGAGTGTAAACTTCAACTATATTTCAATTTACATAATCTATATTATCATTGAAAATTTGGCTGTACATAAAATATACCTGAATAAGACAAAACACAATCATTTAAAACTAAAATAGCAAATTGTTTTCATATATATATTATGTATTCTTGCTAAATTTAAAGCTAGCATTGAACATTTTTTAAAACTCTAGCAGCTAGTACCCAATCATGTTTGTGATTCCTTCTATATTTTCATCTAAATCTCCATCCACATTTTCCAGCTCAGCAGACAATAGTGTCAAAGTGAATTTAACAATTTATCAATTATCAACAAAAAAATGTCCTCTATCTATGAACTACAGGTGACTAGTTGTTAGTGAGTTGAGCAGCTTGGGCTGTAAACATGACAGAGATAAGCTCCTTCAATCAATACAGAATCCAGCAAGTCTGCAGAAGCCAAACAAAAACTTTCTGTTCTCTGCAGTAAGCCACTTTAAACCAAAAAAAAGCTTTAGTACATGCTACAAGTTGTGACTTTGAGTTAGGTAAGTCAGAGACCTTTCATAAGTGCAATAGCCATCCTCTTGCCTCTTTCAAACCAAAGGAAACATTTGGAAAAAGGAACGTCAAGAAGACTAATGTTCAGATCAACAAAAACCAAACCAACAGATTTTGTGCGCAAAGACCAGGGATTTTTTTTCCCAGATTTCCCTGCATCCTTGTGTTTCCTTCCACCATTTGTATTTATCTGTGCTACCCCACTATGTCATAACATTTGGTAACCAGAAGGCAAAAATTTAAGGCCATTACAAAGAGGAGAGTTAAATGCAGAGGTACAGAGGAAAGACCATACAGAAGTACAAGAACATGGCTTCTCCATAATAGCTTTTTAAAAGGAGTAGATGAATATTTGAAAATAATAACAAGAAGGTTTGTTGTAAGAACAGGGAAATAAGGCCACTTCACAGAGGCAAGATACACAAGCACATTGGGTCACTTTATTACATACTCAACGTTGAATGATTCCATGATCCATTATATTCTGAGAGCTCAAATTCTCCTTATTTTGAATTTGATGGTGCAAGCAAATCTAGTTTGTTTTCTCCATCGCGATTTCATACTGCTTTGTTTCTATTTGTGGACTTTGCCTTTTTGACCTTTAATGGACAGTCAGCTGTAACACCAAGGTCTTTTTCTTAACGTGTTTGTTTTAAAAGATATTGTACTATTTTATAAACCTGTGTGTGTACTTGACTCACCAGTCCACAATACATAAATATTACATAGCCCAAATATATCACAATTAGTCTTTAATGTATCAATTTTCTATATGTTGCTAACTTAAAAACTCATTTTATAGCATTTACTAATTGAAGATGGATGTTATTAAAACCATTTTCTACTTCATTAACAAACCTTTCCCCCGTGGTGGATATAAAATAGGCATGAACAGTTTCCTGCCTGTTCCACATCCTACCTAAATTTTATTTCCATTGATTTTATTGGAGTTTAGAAACAGTGGCTGATCCATTATCCTCTGTCTTATAATTTTAATGAAGTTCAAAATTTTTCCCATCAAGCGAACAGCATGACACCAGTATGGATAATGAAATTGGGGAACCAATCAAGGTTTCATATTGCTTTCTTGCTTATGTGATTTTAAGAAGCAAATTTCAATAATTATTTGAAATTTACTTTGAAGTAGGAACTGACAATTAGACACTTTAGCTTTATATATATAATATATATTTATCAGTGTCTCAAATAATTTACTGAAACAAGATTTTTAACCCTCAATGTGGAAGAGCATCGAGGCAGCTAGACATGTGGATCCATGCTGTTTGCTAACTCTGTCCTGGCTGGGCCACTTTCTCAGAGATGGGATTACAAGTCTCCAAGGGGCATCCATAAGGGACATTTTTAAAAAAAGAGCAAAAATAAATGGTAACTCAGCAATGTTTTGTTTTTTATTCACTCATGGAATGTGGATGACATTATCTGGGCCAACATTTATTGTCCATCCCTAGTTGCCTTTGAGAAGGTGGTAGTGAGCTGCCTTCTTAAACCACTGCCATTCATTTATTGTAAGTAGACCCATATGTCAATAGGAAGGAGTTTGAGAATCTTGACCCAGCAACCATAAAGGAACAGTGATATATTTCAAAGTCAAATGGTGAGAGGGTTGGATGGGAACTTGCAGGAGATGGTGTTCCCATGTATATTCTGCCATTGTCTTTCTAGATGGTAACGGTTGAGGCTTGGAAGGTGCTGCCGAAGGAGCTTTGTGAATTTCTGCAGTGCATCGACAGATGGTTATGGACTGCCACTACTAACCATCGGTGGTGGAGGGAATGTATGGTTGTGGATTTGGTGCCAATCAAACAAGCTACTTTGTCCTGAATGATGACAGGTTTCTTGAGTGTTGTTGGAGCTGCACTTACCCAGGCGAGTAGGGAGTACTGCATCACACTCCTCCCGTTTATGACTTACAGATGTTGGACAGGCTTTGGGGGAGTCAGGAGGTGAGTTTTTCTCTGTATCCAAATTAATGCAGGAAGGCTAGTGATGGGAAATAAGGAAATAGCTAACGAACTTAATAAATAGTTTGTATCAGTCTTCAGAGTGGATGACATGAGTAATATCCCAACAATTAAGGAGAGTCAAGGGGCAGAGTTGAGTATGGTAGTCATTACAAAAGAGAAAGTGCTAGAAAAGCCACAAGGTCTAAAAATTGATAAACTTCCTGGCCCAGATGGGCCTCATCGTAGAGTTCTGAGAGAGGTGGCTGAAGAAATAGCAGAGGCATTGGTTGTAATCTTTAAAAAAATCACTGGAGTCAGAGAAAGTCCCAGATGATTGGAAAATCGCTGTTCTAACCTCCTTGTTCAAGAAAGGATCAAGACAAAAGATGGAAAATTATAGGCCGATTAGCCTAACCTCGGTTGTAGGTAAACTTTTAGAATCCATCATTAAGGATGAGATTTCTGAATTCTTGGAAGTGCAGAGTTGGATTAGAACAAGTCAGCATGGATTTAGTAAGGGGAGGTCTTGTCTGACAAACCTGTTAGAATTCTTTTGAAGAGGTAACAAGTAGGTTAGACCAGGGAAACTTAGTAGATGCTATCTACCTAGCCTTCCAAAAGGCCTTTGATAAGGTGCCTCTCAGGAGGCTGCTTAGTAAGGTGAGGGCCCATGGTGTTCAAGGTGAGCTATTGGCATGGATTGAGGATTGGCTGTCTGACAGAAGGCAGAGAGGTGGGATTAAAAAGTTATTTTTTGGAATGGCAGCTGTGATAAGTGGTATCCCACAGGGTTCAGTGTTGGGGCCGCAGGTGTTCACTTTATATATTAATGATCTGGAAGAAGGAACTTGGGGCATTATGACAATGTTCACCGATGATATAAAGTTAGGTGGACAGGCAGGTAGTTTTGAGGAGGTGGGGAGGCTACAGAAAGATTTAGATAATTTAGGAGAGTGGTCCAAGGAATGGCTGATGAAATTCAATGTGAGCAAATGTGAGGTCCTCTACTCTGGAAAAAAGAATACAGGCATGGACTATTTTCTACACGGTGAGAAAATTCATAAAGCCAAAGTAGAAAGGGATCTGGGAGTGCTAGTCAAGGATCCTTTAGGATTCTTTAAAGGTTGACTTGCAAGTTGAGTCCGTGGTTAAGAAAGCAAATGTAATGTTGTCATTTATCTCAAGAGGGTTGGAATGTAAAAGCAGCAATGTGCTACTGAGACTTTATAAAGCTCTGGTTAGGCCCCATTTAGAATACCGTGTCCAGCTTTGTGCCCCATGCCTCAGGAAAGACATACTGGCACTGGAGTGTGTCCAGCAGAGATTCACATGGATGATCCCTGGAATGGTAGGCCTAACATATGATGAACAGCTGAGGATCTTACAATTGTTTTCTTTAGAGTTTAGAAGTTTGAGGGAGATTTAACAGAAACTTACAAGATAATGCATGGCTTAGAAAGGGTGGATGCTGGGAATTTGTTTCCGTTAGGCGGGGAGACTAGGGCCCGTGTGCACAGCCTTAGAATTAGAGGGAGTCAATTTAAAACGGAAATGAGAAAACATTTCTTCAGCCAGAGAGTGGTGGACCTGTGGAATTCATTACCATGGAGCGCAATGGAGGCCGGGACGTTAAATGTCTTCAAGGCAGAGATTGATAAATTCTTAATGTCACAAGGAATTATGGGCTATGGGGAGAGTGCAGGTAAGTTGCGCTTAAGTGCCCAGCAGCCATGATTGAATGGCGGAGTGGAATCGTTGGGCCGAATGGCCTTACTTCCTATGTCTTATGGTCTTATTCCTAGCTTCTGACATGCTCTTGTCACACTATTTATGTTGGTCAGTCCAGTTAAGTTTCTGGTGAATAGTAATCCCCAGGATATTGATAATGGGGGATTCAGTGATGGACATGCCTTTGAGTGTCACAGAGCAATGTATCGATTCTCTCTTGTTGCAGGTGATAATTGCCTGGCGCTTGTGTTTCTTGTCACTTACCAGCCTGCATTCTGTTACTGCCATGTGATCCTGCCACCAAAATAAGGCACAAATCCCACTCCCAATTAGTGAGGTATACCTGGTTAGCCTAGAAAATGTTTGTTGGGTGTTAGGTTTTAACCAATTCAGTGGGGACAACTGAAGGATGTCAAGCTAGATTTATCTTAAAGCACAACTAATATGAGGAAAAATGAAGACATGGCTCCAGTGAGATGGAAGAATACTAAAATCACAATAATGGGAACACAGTGATTCCACACTAGTGATTGTTCAGTTATAAAGTTCCGTAAACCTTTTTTTTTGTTGATCACAATACCTTCCTGATGTTCATAATTATTTAACTGCTAGTCAAACATGAAAACGATGTTTGGGCTTTGAATCCTTGCATGACTTTTAATGGTGAAGTGATTTTCCATGGAGTTGTAAATTTTAAATATATCGAGAGTGTGGTGCTGGAAAAGCACAGTAGATCAGGCAGCATCCAAGGAGCAGGAAAATTGACGTTTCGGGCATAAGCTCTTCATCAGGAATTCTCGAAACGTCGATTCTCCTGCTCCTCGGAAGCTGCCTGACCTGCCTTGCTTTTCCAGCACCACACTCTTGACTCTGATCTCCAGTATCTGGAGTCCTCACTTTCTTCCATTTTTTTTTTAAAAGTGTACATTTGGTTTATTGCAGTTGTTATTGAGCTAGAAATTTGATAAGGTCTGTTTATTGGTGCCTCTCCTGCAGTGCACTAACAGTCTACACTCAAATGAGGATATCTAAGGACCCCATGATTTTGAACCTTGAATGTCAATCTCATAGCAATTACATTACAATAACTACCTACAAGGGTTCACATGGCAACGTACAGCTAAGTGATTGATGAAGGGAATTTTGGAGAAAGAATGGCTGGGCTGCAAAGTGTGATTAGATGTTGGGAAAAAAAAAACAAGGATGTTTAGTATGTTGTTGCAGGGGTGAGAAGAGAGTCTGGAATTACCTTGAGCATTCAATAGTGTCTAAGAGGATAGGATTGAGGAGGTGATCAGGAAGGTCTGGAGGTCAGAACCAAGAGTGAAGTCAGTTTTACAGCAATAAGTATGGTAAGTACTTTCTTTCTATTAATTCTGTTCTATTTAATTACTATTGGCTTTCATGTAGGCAGCCAGTACTAGTGCTGACTACAGTTCTGCTAGTGATGGTTGGCTCTGGTACAAATCAAAACAGAAGCAAGTGCTACACCCCTATTTGCACATGTTAGTTAACTTGGATGACATGGATAATCAATGTCTCTTATCTGATCTTTACCAACATAGCATCTGGCTTGGCCCACACCAGAATTGTTCATGCACGACACATTTTGTCAAAGATTTTCACGTTGCTGTAATCATGACGATTTCCAAGAAATAGCAATGTAAAAAGGAAATAACATTTATTCTGTATAAATGGAGAGTGCTAATTCTTCTACAAGTGGACACTGATTTGGTAAAGGCGTTAATATGGGGAATGAACTAGTTAAACGATAATTGATGCAGAATAAAGATACAGGCAGCATTTTTGATATAAACAGTGTGTAGCACTGAAAAAGTGAGTGCTACTGAGCTGAATTTGCTAGCTTCTACTTTTTGTCTAAATAGCAAATTCCAATGAGAATTTATTAGATATTTTCAAAAGTCATGTTCATACACTTCAATTTTGAATTCAAGAGCTTTCTAGACTTCCCAGAAGTCAGAAGTGACAGCAAGTACACAACGGTAATTACAGGGGAGCTTAAACTATGCTGCTTCCTCAAATCAGCAGCAAGGGCTTTTGCGCAAAACGTCGATTTTCCTGCTCCTCGGATATTGCCTGACCTGCTGTGCTTTTCCAGCACCACTCTAATCTTGACTCATCAAATCATTCAATCGAAGTAATAAACTTACTTTTAAAGCCATGCTGGATAACTTTACAAACCATTGAACTCCCCAAGTGACATTGTGCATAATACATTAAAACCAATACCTTGAAGTTAGACTCAAGAAGAGCTTTGTAGAAATTATGCCAGTAAAGAAGAAAGGTGGTTCCAATAGATAACATCAGATGCTCTGTTAATATACATGTCCAACATTGCAAATCTAGCCATCCAGAGTTCCAAAAAAATTATATTTTGGCTGGACCGTTCTTTGGAAGGTATGAAAAATTGATTTTTAATAGAATCCTCACAGTGGGGAAACAGATCACATCAACCCTCTGAAGAGCATCCCATCCAGACCTATTCCCCTACTCTGTCCCTGTAACCCTGCATTTTCCATGGCTAATGCACACCTCCCTGAACACTATCGGCAATTTCACACGGCCAGTCCACCTAACCTGCACACCTTTGGACTGTGGGAGGAAACTGGAGCACCCGGCTAAAACCCACACTGACGCAGGGAGAGCGTGCAAATTCCACACAGATAGTCATCCGAGGCTGGAATTAAACCTGGGTCCTAGATGCTGTGAGGCAGAAGTGCTAGCCACAGAGTCACTGTGCTGCCATTGATTCCAGGTTGCAAAGACCTCTGCATCTCCAGCGTGCTGGGAAGTTTGATTTTCATGTAGTCAGGGTCTACATAACTCTAGAGACAGGTCTGCCATTCAATTAATAGTTGAGCTGCCAGGAATGCAGCAACGCACACAGGAGGTGTGGTACTTGTTGTCCTGAATCAGTAGCCTTACTCAAGTTCCACACAGCTATGTTTTAATTAAATATATTTGTAAAGCATTACAGTTTATTACGTTGTTATGAATATCTGATTTTATAGTTCATATGTTTTAGGAGTAAAGCTTACAGTTTAGGAACTGAAATAAGATAACTAAAACCACTTGGGAAATCCATGTGGTGTAATTCTAACAATTGATAACTTGGAGTTCAAACTTATTTTTAAAAATTAAAGGCATGTACTGAAATCATCAGAACAGTTTTCAAATATTCCATTAATTTAACATCTGTTACAGTACCACAGATTAGGCATGGTAACTGTAAACAAATTGGCTCATGTTTTCAGATGTATCTTGTAAGGAAGCATTTAATGGAAGTGACACAATTTATTGCAGACAGGAAGGGGAAACCAGAGGAAGCACTAAGTCAGGACTCAATATACTGATTACCATTGTCCAATCAGCATTTTGGATAAACATCCACTGCAACGCTATTTTTGAGCTGGTTAATTTGTACTCCAGTGACCTACCTTCTTTCGAAGAAGTATTCAAGTTTCATTCATCAACACCATTTAATATTTTGGATTATATCAACATCTTGCTTTTGCTTTGAAACTGACCACCTTGATATTGTTTGTAATTTTAATTGTATCATATTTACATGACTGAACAATCTACCCCAATTTTCCTCAGACAGACACATATTAATTGTAAATAGCAGCAAATTATTTACTTTCAGAGCTCCACTTCCTCAGCTCAAATTGAATTTGCAGGTTTAAGTGGGTACAGGTACAGGCAGATGTCAAAGCCGGTAAAATTGGCAGCCTGCGAGGAAGCCTACTCCAACCCACAACCTTTTACATTTTATGACATGTTACATAATGTGCAAGCAACCCCTTGGAAGAAACAAAATGTTGATCAGAATAATTCCATTGAAAGATATCTGATTTAATAGTGAGTGAATGGTCTTCCTGGAGGTTTTGGAACTGATCAGTGTAAGCAATGCGAGAATATACATCAACTGAAGCCACATTAAGCATTCACTCCCTCCATTACTGGCACCTCATTGATTCAGTGTATGTCATCCAAGTATACTGCAGCAACACAGTAAGACTTCTTCAACAGCATCTCATAAAATCTCTGTCTGACAACATTAAGAAATAACAACAACTTACTTTAGTACAGTACAAGTCATTCTGCTGCAACACTCATTTCGTCAGCGTGAATTGGCTATAACGTGATTGATGAATTATGGACGTTGTTTGGACAATGCAAACTTTATCCACCATGGGTATAGTGATTTTCTATCAGCAAAATTATACAATGCAATTTTTGATAGCGGTTTTCCACAGAGCAATTTTCTATAGCGTGAGGTAACTGAGGAACATAACTGTCACATTACAGCAGAACGACCTGTACCTCACAGGGCCATGATGAAACTTAGTAGGACAGTGAGCCACATAAGGAGATTGTTACATCAGATGAGTAAAATCTAAATCTAAAAAAGTATGTTTTAAGGAGTTTCTTAAAGGAAGGAAGCTAGGAAACTTTTGCCTGCAGTTAGCAATGCACACCAAATGTCACACCATTGTCAGTAATGCTTATATCATATGAAAACATCAAGGCTGGAAGATCCCTTTCGTTGAAGGCATTGGTAAACCAAATTGGTTTTATATGACTATCTGGTAGGTTTAACATCATCATTAGGAAGAGCAGCCTTTTATTGGAAATGTATTCATTATCAGATTTAAATTCCCACAGCTGCCTATGGAGCAATAATCCAGGCATCTGTTTTAGTGATATAATGACATCACTATTATGTTATAGATCCTGTCCACAGACAATGAAAATCAAAACTTCAAAAGCTACTGCAAAGAGGATTTCCTAAACCCCTTCCCTCTATCATACCCCTTCTCTGTATCCCAATCTACCTCTCCCCAGTCCCTCTTAGCTGGTACTCCCAACATGGATGCATATTTAAATCCAACCATCTGTCTACAATAACAGTGAGAATGGCTCATTTACTGTAATAAAAGGCATGCTATTGAAATGCTATGAAATTATCCACAAAAATGCAATCCATTAGATTGTATCAGCTTCATGTTACATGCATCATAAAGGGATAAGAATTATCCAGGAGTTGGACTAATTTTTAATTTGTCTTGCATGAAAGTGGTGCTCGTGATGTAAGGATTGCGCTCTCATTTTGATGGTTGAATTTTACACTCATTTGAAAACTGTCCTGGTAGATTATTCTCATGTATATGTTGACAATTGTTAGGCAGGTTCCCAGGTCCAGATGGAATTCCTCCTAGGCTCTTTAAAAACAATGCTAATGAGGTAGTTAATTTTCTAAAATTCAATTGATTCTGAAAGGTTCCATTCGACTGGAAAGCAATAAATGTAGCTCTTCTATTTAAACAGGAAGGCACAAAGTAGAAAACTATAGGTCAGTTAACAGACATTTGACATGGAGAAAATATTAAAATTGATCTTTAAGAAGGTTATTGTTATGCACTTCAAAAAACTCAATGTAATCAGCAAGTGTCAGCATGATTTTATAAAAGGGAATTCATTCAAATTAATTTGAAATTATTTGAGAGAGCAATGCGCACTGTTGATAAAGGGGTGCCTGTCGACATTATGTTCTTGGGTTTAGAGAAAGAAATGCCTGCAGACAGTGGAACAGTGGGGTAACTGCATGCTTGCTTCCAAACTCTCTCTGTTGTCATACTATGCGCAAAGTCTGCACTGTGTATGTGCACAGAACAAACATGGCATTGGAATGGGAATCCAGGAGGTCTAAGGGGAAAGATTTTGCTGGGGGAAAGATCAGACTGGAGAAAGAAAATGGACAAATGGTTGTTCAGGGAGATAATGGACAGGGCTGGTGGGGCGAGAGCATGATCTCCCTCCCCCCAGTCCAATCTCTCCCAACTCCTGCCAAATGCCTTCTCGCCTGTGTCTACCTGCCCGATCTTACATCCACTCCATGCGCTCCCACACAATGTCCCTCCCCTGCAACCCCAAGCAACCCCAAGCCCCCACCTCCTCATTCTGAACTCCCTGTCCTCGTTCAGATCTCTCCCCAAGCCCAATCTGTTCCTCCTCCCCAGCCCATCCCCAAAGCCTTCCTCACTGACAGCTGCACCCATAATTGTACATGCACATGTTCAGGGAATAGTGCAACTGCTCCACATTGTCAGCAAGTGCAGCCATCACAAACACCATTTGACAATATGCAACATTAAAATTTATTATGAATAATGGAAGTTCAATGTGTAGGGAATAACATATTAGCATAGATAAATGATTGGCTAGCTGATAGAAAAGAGAGTGTGCATAAATATCTATGTTTCTGATGTTTACAAGGGATGAATGGAATCATACAGGGGTCTATGCTGGGGCCTCAGCTTTTTATAAGTTATATCAATAATGTAGATGAAAGAAGTGAAAGTATTTTAGTTAAATTTGCAGATTACACAGAGGTAGAAAATATATTATGATGACATGCGGTTGGAGACAGATTTAGGTTGAATGAATTATCTAAAAGCTCAGCAGATAGAATATATTGTGGGGAATGTGAAGTAATTCACTTAGTGGGAAGAATAATAAAATAGACTATTACTTAAATGGAGAACAACTGTAAAATTCTGAGGTGCAGGAGATCTGGGTGCTTAAGTGCATAAAACGTTAGTATGTAGGTACAACAACTAATTGAGGTGTGGCAAATGGCATGATATCATCTATTATGACAGGAAATGAACATAAAAATAAGGATGAACTCGGAGAAAGTGAGGACTGCAGATGCTGGAGACCAGAGTTGACAAATGTGGTGCTGGAAAAACACAGCAGGCCAGGAATCCCCGAAGAAGGGCTTATGCCCGAAACGTCGATTCTTCTGCTCCTCAGATGCTGGCTGGCCTGCTGTGTTTTTCCAGCACCAAGTCTTTCAATAAAAATAAGGATGCAATGCTTAATTTAGATGCGGCATGAATGAGAACAAATCTCAAGTACTGTGTACATTTCGAGTTTCCTTATTTAAGAAAGGATGTAACTGCATTAAAGTTGGTTCAGAGATTTTCTATATTGAAACTTGCAATGAATGGCTTGTCTCATGAGGAAAGGTACAGACTGGGAGTGGGGAAGCAGAGGAGGTGGAGTTTATTTGTATGTTTATAATTTCCTCCACTTTGAAGTTTGGACAACTTTAGTAATTTAGTGAGTTTAAGGTACCATAGGATAGATTCTTCCACCAAAGGCTCCTTTTAGAATATTTTTCATGGGAAACTTCATGTTTAACTTTACCTGCATGCTGCCAGTAGAAAAGACTCCCCACAAACTCCAGAGACTCATAGGGTTGAATCTTGCTCTGTAGAAGTGATGTGACAGGAATCAGGAAAGGCACATAATGGGTTAGGTTGACATCAGAGAGATACTTTTCCCTGCCCACCATTCAGAAATTCATATCTGGATGAGAAGATCCATCAGTGAACTTCCAGACCCCTATTGATTTAAGGGCCTTAAATGGTCAGTTAATGACAGGTTAAGGAGCTCAACTAGCCACTGACTGATGAAAAGTGACTAGCTTCCTCACAGAGATAAGTGCCAATTGCCTGTAGCATTGGAAGGGAGTTACTCAAATCTGGGAGCAGTTGAGACATGGATGAGGAGCCAGGAGGATGCCAATGAAAGCCACTATCCTGCCCTTCCCTATGAGCCTAATTAAACCGTCTCACCAATATCTGTATCATGTAAACCTCCCCCAAGAAGCTGTGACCTCATGTTGGTACAGGTATTCTTGGTTATATGGCTTAGGCTCATGCTCCCATTGGCTGCCAGTCTCTGACCAGCAGCTCCAGTCAAGGCCGAGTTTATTACCAGGCACCCCATAGGCCAAGAAGCCCAGTGGTCAACACTTAACTGCCTAATTGATCCAGCAGGCTTTTTTGCTTTGAAGGTTGTGCAGTTAGCGAATGTTGAAGATGTCCACCCTGACATATTGCATTTTATGTTAAATCTCGGCCACAGCATTTTAACACAGATATACTTTTCTTCTCCTCTTCTGCAACTGGCTTGTGTCCAATATACAGATACCCAGTATCTCTTTTGAAATTACATTTGCGTTCTTCTTCTTTATGCATATTGTTCCTTCTTATTCTCTGTCATGCAAAAAAATAATAATTTCTGCATTGAAGTCAATGGAAATTGACAAATCACAATCTGATTCCATCAATTTCCCATGGGGAGTTTTTGTTGAAATTACTCTTTAATCTATTAGCAATAAAAAAAACTAAGCAATAATAATCTTATTGAAGATGAATTGGAATTTAAAGCTTGCAGCAATTCTGGGATCACTTTAGTGATTGGCATGACTAGAATTTTAAGTCATATTCTTATAGGCCTTAAGTTTTAATAAAACAGGGATCCAAAACCATGGTATTTACTCTGATGACTGTAGTTATAATTATATGTGTCATATTCCCCACCCGCAGTTTTTATTTGTTGAGCTTGTTGACTGCATTCTTGTGCATTGCTGCCTTCCAGACTTTACTGATCAGTCTTTTAACATGATCTGCTAGTAACCACAGAGTTGCTTGGAAACAATCATTCAAAGTATTGCCTTAATGTGCCTATAGATGGTGTCAAATTCAGTAAGCATCATGTCGGTTGTAATTTCCGCTGTGGCAAATTTTATTCCAGTCAAATTATTTCAGCACAGCATGAATATAAGAAATGGAAAAAGTGATTTCTGAAATTAATCTCTCAGTGGTGTTCAATTTTTAAGCTTGATATGTTTCCTGAAGCAATAACTATTGTCATGCATGACATGATGTATGTAGATGCACGTATTCACTACATTAGTCAGAACATTGATCCAAGCTACTTAATAAAGCTGAAGAGCCTTGGGGATGAGATGGAGATGAGGAGTAATTAGATAAACGGAAACATTTAGGCTAGCCAGTGATGTAGTCCCACTCAAAGAGAAAATGCATAGTTGGAAAAATGGCTGACTTAGTATTGATTCCAAGTGTGAGGTGAAACATCAAAGAACAATGATTTAAAAAGAGAGGCAATATAACAATACGATGCAAGGAACTGCAGTCACTAATGCATTTTGATTAACAGGAGTCAAATGCTCTTCTGTTGATTTTGGGGAATTCATGATTACAGTTACCTAATATCATCAGTTGATGACTTGTAGCAATTTTCTGATAGTTGATTGAATTTGTTAAGAAGCAGCATTTTAGATATGATACAATGATTAATTAGGCAAAGAAAGTGTACATGCATGACAGATAAGAATGTTTTACCAATCCCAAAGCTATTCTGTAGAATAGAGAAGACAGGTTGTTGATTTTGAAGTGGTGTCTTATTTGTTTCTCCTTTTCATCCCTTGGTTGATGTAAGGAATCTCCACGTCTTCTCCAACAAAGATAATAGCTTATTTCCCTGGATCCTCTCACGACTTCTCATACGCCTCACCTATTCCTGTTGAAATACATTACTTTAGGTGCTGGCAATCTATGCTGTGACAATCACCGTCTAAACCAATTCGGCCAATGACCAGGGTAGCTACTCATGTTGCCAGGATGACTATTGTCCTCTTGTCTACCTTCATCTGACGGTTAGTTTATTGTTCTTTCTAAGAACAAATACTTTTTTCTTCACCAAGAAATACACTGATAATAGGTGTATTTGGTGTCAGGTTAATAGTTGATGCTAGTTCAATGGAGCATTGTGACTTGTGCATGTTGTAATTCTTCCCTTTGATTTCATAGGCTGGAAATTTGTAAAGTTAATTACTGCTGTAAAACAACACTTTTCACTGTACTTCAGTACACCTCAGGGGCAGCAAGGTGGCTCAGTTGTTAGCATTGCTGCCTCATAGCACAAGGGACCTGGGTTCAATTCCATCCTTGGGCAACTGTCTTTATGGAGTTTATACATTCTCCCCATGTCCGTGCGGGTTTCCTCTGGGTGGTCTCGTTCCTCCCATAGTCCAAAAGTGTGCAGGTAAGGTGGGTTGGATATGCTAAAATGCAGGGTTATTGGATAAGGGGTGGGTCTGGATGGGATACTCTTTGGAGGGTCAGTGAGGACTCGTTGGTCTGAATGGTTTGTTTTCACACTATAGGGATTCCTTGATTCTATGTGACAGTAATAAATCAAATCAAATCATTAGCTATTAAATGAAGTCTCATGCTGCATAGTAAATACTGGGAAAATTCAGTTTTTAAGAGGTTCAATTTCCAACACTTCACATTGAATGTGCTTACACTAATTAAAATAACTGAGCAGATAAGATTATTTGCATTAAACAGAGATTTTTATTGTATCAGGCAATCTTATGGCCTCAGCAGGATAGTGGTGATGACAAATATACCTTCAGTAAGTTCACTTTGAATGATAGTTGGTGTTATGATTGAAATTCTGCATGAAATATTTATGACATGGCTACCAGAGTTCAACCAGTTAAATGTTAGTGCTAAATTAATTTCATGACTTTAAATAAATACATTAAATTTCATAATACTCGATTCCACTCTATTTTGTAGCAACAAGGTAGACAGGTAAATAGTGAACCTGGACACTCTGCCACCAGTTTTGGTCATTGCAAAGCCTTTTGAACAAGAGATAGGACATCGTGATATGTGTGCAAAATTCCAGTATAAAATGTGACAGGTGCCGTGTTCGTCTGCATGAATCTAACCACCACTAATTGCACAGAAAGGAGAATGTTCATTCAGTTTATTCTTTCTCAGGATGTTGGCATCGCTGACTTGGACATCATTTAATGCCCTTCCTAATTGCCTTTGAGAACGTAGTGGTGAATTGCCTTCTTGCAGTCCTTATGACCAGTGGCAGTGAGGGATTACAGATATGGTTCCAAATCAGGGTGGTGGGAGGTTTGGAAGGAAACTTTCAGATCGTGGTGTTCCTAAGTATCTGTTGCTCTTGTCCCTCTGGGTCATGGAGAGGATGAGTTTGTAAAATGCTTTCAAAGGAGCCTTGTGAGTTGCTGCAGTGTATCTTTAAGATGGGTACACACTAGCACTACTGCCTGTCAGTCATGGAGGGAGTGAACATGGACGGCAGTGGAATTGTGTGCAAATAAATTGGCTCATTTTATTCTGGAGTTCAGCTAATTTAGTGTTGTTGGAGCTGTATCCATCAAACCAAGTGGACGACATTCCATCATGCTCCTGACGTGTGCATTGATAGGATGGTAGTTTTGGGGAGCCAAGTAATGAAGTACTGACCACAGAATTCATAATCTCTGACTTGCACGTGTCATTAAAATTACCTGACTAGACCGTTCAATTTCTGGTCAATGGTAACTTGCAGGAAATTGATAGTACATGATTCAGCAATGCTAACGCAATTTGAATGCAAAGAGATGTTTGTTTGTTTGGTGCAATGTGATGTTAACCTCTTCTTCCACCACCTTTGCCTCCAATCCCATTTCTTTGAACAAAAACTCTGTTCCTGTCCCACAGACCTCTTTACCTGCCTTCAACACTTTCTCTCCACCTGGATTCTTCCCTCTGGCTTTTTACCTGTACTCGACCTGTTCATTGAGAAATGCTATTGTGACATTGGTCACCTTAGTTTTTATGCACCCCCATTACCAAATTGAATGTATGTCCCTCTGAACTGACTGCACTCTCTGCTCTCAGATGCAGCTTGAATGCAAGCCTGCTGTTTCAAGGTTATTGCTATATTGTCTGGAATACTAACATTTGCTTTGCAGAAGCTCAATAGCAGCTCTCAGTCTCCTCCTCCTATCTCCTCCGGACCATGTCCCCATCATGGAACATCAGGCCCTTATGCTCATGATGCTTATTAATCTCATCTTTTCTGGGGATCATACCCATCACCCCACCCCACTGTTTCCAAGCTCATAGTCCCCCAAGCCTGGATATCCCAATTCTGTCTCCTTCTCAAAATCAACAGGATTGTCTGGCAGACCCATTATTTCTGCCTATTCCTGCCCTAAGACACTTATCTCTTCCTACCTTGACTGAAGTTTTTGTCCTCTTGTTCAGTCCCTTCTCACTTAGATCCACAATTTTTCTGACACTTTACATCAGTTTCGAAATTTCCAGTCTGCAGGTTCCAGCCGTCACCTCTTCACCTTGGGCGTGCAATCCCTTTTCACACCCATCTCCCATCAAGATGGTCTCAGGGCTCTCCCCTTCTTTCCAAAAAAATGTAATTAATCGTCCCCATCCACTCAGCTAAGTTCATTCTCACTTAGAACAACTTCTCCTTTAACTCTTCTCACTTCGTTCAGGTCAAATATATGGCCATGGATACTTGCAATGGGCTCCAATTATACCTGTCTCTTTGTGAGGTACGTGAAATACTCCTTATTCCAGTCCTACCCATATCCTCTCCATAATTCTTTGTTGGTATATTGATGACATCATCAGTGCTGCTTCTCGCTCTCATCCAGAATGTTAAAAATCAACCTAGTTCACTTCCAATTTCCACCTTGGTCTCACCTTAATCTCATTCATATCTTGCTCCTCTCTTCCCTTTCTCAACATTCTGTTTCCATTTCTGGGGATAGGCTGGCCTTCTTGATAGTGTTTAGTTAAATGCTGCATTGGTGTAAAATTAAGTCATTCTCACCTCACACCTTGAGTTCAGCTCCTTGGTCAATGTTTGGATTAAGACTGTAATGAGGTCAGGACCTAAACTTCCCTATGAGAGCTAAAACTAAGCTCACCAAATAGTGAGCAGAATATTGCTGAATACATTCTGACAGCACTACTGATGACATCTTCCATCGTTTTGCTGATGATTGAGAGAAGTAATTAGTAATTGATCTACTTTGATTTGGCCTGTTTTTTTTTTGTGTACAGAACAGATGCGTGGTTCCCCACATTGACAGGTACAAATGAGCATTGTAGCTATCCTGGAACAGTTTAACCAATATTGTGGCTCATTTTGGAGCATGAGCCAAATATTGATGTGGTTTCTAGAGCAAACTATTAATTCCAGTACGAGTCAGCCTCAGTGCTTCCCTAAATTGTAGCCCTTGTTACATATGCCGTGAAGCCTGGGCTGTTGTTGAGGTTCATACTCCTCACAATGCCCCTTTATTATAAGGTCCATGTGTTAACTAAATTCTGTTCTTTATTGTCTAAATAATGAGAGGTTGCAGAGCTGTGAGATGAAGAGAAATTTGGGTGTCCTCATGTATGAATGTCAGTAAGTTAATATGCAAGTAATCAGGAAGACTAATAGAATGCTGTGTTTTATTGTGAGAGGAATTCCATGCATGAGTAAGAAGGTAATATTATAGTTACACAGAGAATTGCTGAAACCATATCTGAAACCATGTCTGGAGTACAGCACTGTTCACTAAACTTGCACAAGGATACTAATGTTTTGGAAGCAAATCAGAGAAGGTTTACCAGACTAATAACTGGAATGAGCAGATTGCCTTGTGAGGAAAGGCTATACAAGCTAGACCTGTATCCTCTGGAGTTTAGAAGAATCGGAGGTGATTTGGTTGAAACATATAAGATCCTGAGAGGACCTCATCAGGTGGATGTCAAAAGGATATTTGGTATTCTGGGAGAGCTCGGAGTCATAATTTAAAAATAAGGGGCCAACCACATATGACAGAGATAAGCAACCTCTTTTCTCTTTAAGGACTATGATTGCAAAGTATTTAAATATTTTTAAGACTGGTGTGGAAACATTTTTGATTAGCAAGTGAATAAAAGATTATCTGGAGTATGCAGGAATGTAGAGTTGAAGTAAAACCTGATCAGATATGCTCTTACTGAATGGTAGAGTAGAGTCAAAGGACCTAGTGGCTGACCTTTGTTACTTGTTTGCATCCCCTCTTCAGGACTTTGGCAGCTGACAATTCAAAGTAGATTGAAAATTGAAGGAGACCTGGGTGGAAGAATTTGAACTAGGTATTGCATTACCCTTATGTCCAGTCTCTTTAGTCTGATTGGTATTGTAAACCCTCCTGACTATTTAAAAACCAGCAACACAGAAAAAATCTATCCCATGCAGTATTCTGTAAAAATTTGAGATGTCATAAAGTAAAAATTAACAAATGTATTTCCTGAAGTATAACAGAGAATAATTAACTAAGAACTATTTACAACTCCTTCCTCTAACTGAGCATTTACCTTCTCATCTATAATAGTGGCCCAATAAAATCCTGATTAAGATTTACAAAACAAAACTTCTTATCTCAAAACCAAGTAGCTTTCACTTTTCTCTGGATTCCTAACTTCTTTGTTTTTTCTTCGGGATTCTGCTTCACAGCTTACTGATCGATAAAGGTACCTTTAAAAGAGCCAGTTTTTGGGCAGTCTTTTTACATGCTGGTGGTTTGGCAGTTCTCCCCCTGACTGTTCAATTTTCCCTGGTCTTATACCCTCAAAGCATCAGATTGTGTTATCGGCTTTTAAGATTGTCAATATACTAAACTCAAACTGGATTGGAGTTTGATATTTTTGTTGGTATAATTTAAACTGATTGGCCTAATTTGAATCTGTTTTGTTATTTCCAGGCAACCAGCTACCATGGCCATCCCAGTAGCTGAAGCATATGTTACATTGTGTCTTATTGAGAACAGTTGGTGCTGTCACTGCTAGCTTTTAACTCTTAAAGGTACAATATACCCACATCTTCATAACACCTCCCCCCTTAAAAAAAGATGAAAAGATAGTTTTATTTTTTCTTTTTTTCAAAACATTGCTCTAACATACAGATAACTTTAATCTAATTTCACCTTAACTTCTTCTCATATACCTGTATATATATATATATATATATATATATATTACATTAAATAGATACAAATTTCATCTAAACTCCATCAGTTAAGTCCACGATAACGCATCTGCGATTACATTCTTACAACCCGCAAAATGGATTATTTTTAAATTAAAAGTCTTTAACATAAGACTCCAATGAAATGGTCTCATATTCTTTTCTTTAAAGTCATCTAAGAATAAAAGCAAATTGTGATCTGTGTACAAAACCTTCTCTGACACATTGTTCATGACATACGCATTAAAATGTTGTAAGGACAGTACCAAACTCAATAATTCCTTTTTGATTGTGGAGTATTTCCTCTGGTGAATGTTGATCTTCTTCGAAGAGTAACCAAATGGCAGTTCAATACCAACCTCACCTTCCTGTAGGAGTACAGCTCCAACTCCTATGTCACTAGTATCAATGGTGACTTTAAAAGGTTTTGAAAAGTTTGGTGTAGCTAAAAGTGGTTTGGTGGTTAATATGGCTTTCAAATTGTCAAATGCCTCTTGGCATGATTCTGTCCACCAAAACTTTGTGTTCTTCTTCAGTAAACTGGTTAACAGTGCCACTACACTGCTGAAGTTTGGGACAAATTTCCAAGACAATCCGCTGAGTCCTAAGAATCAAAGCCCCTCTTTCTTCGAGGCTGGTCATGGAAATTTCTTAATGGCCTTCGTCTTTGCATTCCACGGGGTCAAGCTTCCATGACCGATGTTATGTCACAAGAACGTCACCTCTGCATTTGCAAATTCTGTTTTATTTAAGTTTATCACCAGTTTTGCTTCTCATAGTCTTTCAAAGAGCTCTGCCAACTGTACCATGTGATCTTTCCAGGACTTACTAAAGATCACTGCATTGTCCAAATAGACTGCACAGTTTGTTAACCCAGCCACAACTCTATTCATGAGTCTTTAGAATGTGGTGGGTGCATTCTTCATTCCAAAGGGCATCACTTTAAACTGATATAGCCCTTTTGGGGTTACTAATGCAGAAATTTCTTTCACTGACTCTGATAAACATACCTGCCTTTATGGTAATGTCACTGGCTTGTCTGACTTTCTCAATAGAGTCCTCCAATCCAGGAGTTGGATATGAGTCTGATTTTGTAATAGTGTTGACTTCTGATAATCCGTGTAGAATCGTTGAGTCCCATCTGGTTTGGGAACTAAGACGATCGGTGAGCTCCACTCACTCTGGCTTGGTTCAATGATGTCCTCATCAAGCATGGCCTCCATCTCCAAATGGGCCTGTCTAGCTTTGAGAGGACTAAGCCGATAGATGTATTATTCTATCAGAGCAGTATTCTCTTTGTCTACTTCATGTACAATAGCATTAGTCCTCCCTATCTGATTCTTACATATGTCCTTATACTGCAGTTACAAATCTTTCAACTGCATTCTATGCTCCTGAGACAGGTAGCTTACTAACCTATCCCACTCCTCAAGGACTTCTTCATTTTTTAATCTATTTTGAGCCACATCAAACTCCATATCATCTGGATTTTATTCCTCACTCTGCGGGGCAGTAACTAACACCTGTTTGTTTCTCCACTTCTTTCTCTCTAGTATAATACGGTTTCAACATGTTCACTTGGCACACTCGATATCTTCTTTTCTATCTGGCTACTTGACTAGATAGTTCACCTGACTCAGTGTTTTATCAATTTGATAGGGACCACTAAACTTGGCTTCGAAGGGATCTCCTATCACTGGTAACAGTACTAACACATCATCCCCTTGGGAGAACATCCGGATCTCAGAGCTTTCATCTGCCACCTGTTTCCTTCTATACTGTGCCTTCTTCAGGTGCTGTTTAGCTAACTCACTTACATGCTTTAATCTCTCCCTCACCTCCGAAACATAATCTAAGTGTGAAATCTCCGACTTCAGTCCTGTCAATTTTCCTTTAATTAATTTCACAGGGTTGAAATTTAAATAACTGAATATTAACTCGAAAGGAGTGAACTGAGTAGATGCATTTGAGGCATTTCCAATGGCAAACAATACAAATGGGATACCTTTATCCCAATCATTTGGGTAATCCTGACAGTATGCTCTCAGTATGGTCTTCGTGGTCTGATGTCACCTTTATAAAGCTCTCTGGGATCCAGGATGATACATACTGGATTTAAAATGCTGTATATCTAAGCTATCCATAACCTCCTTAAACAGCCAAGTAGTAAAATTTGACCCTTGATCCAAATGAAGCTCTGTGGGTAGCCCATACCATGTAAAGAAAGTTACTAACTCCTCCACTAGCCTTTTTGCCTTGATACTCTGCAACGGAATTGCCTCCGGAAATCTGGTAGACACATCCACTCTGGTTAATAAGTACTGGTTCCGACTTTTAGTTCTTGAGAGGGGACCTACACAATTAATTCTAACTCGCATGAAAGGTTCTTCAAATGTGGGGATTGGCAACAAAGGTTTTATTATCCCCTGTGGCTTACCTATCATTTGGTAAAAGTTAACCACATCCAGCAAAAAGTTAACCACATTAGATTAGATTTCCTACAGTGTGGAAACAGGCCCTGCAGCCCAACCAGTCCACACCGACACTCCAAAGAATAACCCACCCAGACCCATTTCCCTCTGACGAATGCATCTAACACTATGGGCAATTTAGCCTGGCCAATTCACCAGACCTGCACATCTTTGGACTGTGGGAGGAAAGCAGAGTACCCGGAGGAAACCCACGCAGACACTGGGAGAATATTCAAACTCCACACAGACAGTCGCCCAAGGCGGGAATCGAGCCTGGGACCTTGGTGCTCTGAGGCAGCAATGCTAACCACTGAGCCACCATGCCATCCCATCCTTGTGTATTCCAGGCCAATAAAAATGTTTTTGTTCCTTAGCCTGATTCTTTCGTACCCCTAGGTGACCTCCTACAGGTAGTTCTTGTGCTACAAGTAATAACTCCTGTCTGCATGCTACTGGCAATACAATCTGATGCACTTAAGCACATTTTTCCTCTGTGCTAACCTGTCACAATCTCCATTTCCGCCTTAGAATTTTATCTTTCAGATAATAACCCTCCGGAATTCTCTCTGCCTGCTTTTCAGAATACGCATCAACATATATACCTTTTATCGTCTTGTCTTACTATTGCAAGTCTCTGTGTGACCCTCTGCCTGTTCAGGTTTTCCCTGCACCATTACATCAAACAGGGTATCTGCAAACTGAACCTCAAGCCCTTCATCTTTCTCTTTACTTTTCACTTTTTGTTGTGACTTTTGATAGTGGGATCTGGTTACCACATAGTCTGGGAAAACACCAGGATATTTCTGTTTTAACTCTTCAGTTTCTTGGTCTTCCTTGAGCTTCTCCACAACAAGGGGTGTCACTCCTACCTTGGATCCTGTTAATTCATTCCCAAGAACAAACTGAACTCCTGGAACTGACACTCTGTCAGTCACTCCCACTGTAACTTCCAGTCTTGATTTGGCAAGATCCAACCTGATCTGACAGAGGGGAACTCTAATTTTCTGTCCATCTATCCCACAAATTACTACACTCTTGGATAAGAGATCAGGAAGAGTCCATATTCACTCATCCCTTACTATCAGCAACTGGTTAGATACTGTATCTCTCAAAATTATAACTTCTTGTCATTCTCCCCTGTTCTTTCTGAGTAAACTTTACCCACTGAGGCCAATTATTTGTACAGAACAGGTACTAACTCCATACCCAACCCCTGCCTAGTCTGTGCACTCTCCTTCAGCTACTCAGCTCTTCTAGGGGTCTCCTCTACTACCTTCAATAATGCCATTGGCTTTGCTTATTTTACATCTTTTCCCACAGCTCCTTTCTTTAACAACCCGCACTGTGACTTTACATGTCCCAGTTTACCACAGCGGAAACACCTAGGCCTTCACTTTCTTTCCACCCTCTTGGGCTTCATTTTTATCATGTGGTAAATTCTTACCAGTGCTCTCTACTCTTGGTTTAGTAGTGTCAGATCTCCCCTTCTCCCAACTTCTATCCCTCATAGGACGAAACTCTGGCCGGAAGATTGTCTTATGCACCAAAATGTACTCATCTGCTAATTCTACTGCCCTTCTCACTTCCTGAACTTTCTGTTCCTCGACGTGAATTCTTACTATCTCTGGAAGTGAACTCCCCCAACAGAATGATCTCTCTCAGTGCCTCAAAGGTCTTATCTATTTTCAAAGCATGTACCTGTCGATCAAAATAATTATTTTTAATCCTTTTGAACTCAATATAAGTCTGAGCTGGTTCCTTCTTTGTGTTTCTGAACCACTGTCTATATGCTTTTGGTATCAATTCATAAGCATTTAAAATAGCCTGTTTGACCTCTACATAATCTCTTGACTGCTCATCTGACAGTGCGGCAAATACCTCACTAGCTTGGCCGGAAAAGCATTATCCATAAATCCTCTGACCACTCCATCTGCCTACCAAATTTTTCAAATGAAATAAAGAAGGTTTCAATATCTTTCTCATCAAAATGCAGCAGACATTTAACATATTTTTATATATATATATATATATATATATATATCATTCCCTTCTGTCTTAATC
Organism: Chiloscyllium plagiosum; assembly: GCF_004010195.1. Classification (NCBI taxonomy): domain Eukaryota; kingdom Metazoa; phylum Chordata; class Chondrichthyes; order Orectolobiformes; family Hemiscylliidae; genus Chiloscyllium; species Chiloscyllium plagiosum. The sequence goes on along the minus strand of NC_057716.1, from coordinate 69,908,697 downwards.
TCCATCTTGTTAACTTGATTTTGCTAAGTCCAACTTCTCAAATGCAAATTCTCTCTCTTTTTGCTCAGCTAAGAACTTTCTCTTTTTCCTCTTTCTCTATTTCTCTCTCCCTTTCTTCTCTCTCTCTGTGCTCAGCTAAGAACCTTCTCTCTCTTTTTTTCTCTCTCCCTTTCTTCTCTCTCTCTTTCTTCTCTCTCTCTCCCTTTCCCTCTTCCGTTGTTTATCTTCTAACTCCATTTTCCTCAATTGTAATTTAAGCTTTTCTACTTCCACAGCACTTGTCTGTTTCTCTAACACATCTAATTATTTGAGTAATTCCCTGACAAGTTCAACTTTACTTTTGTCCTTGGTTAAACCCAAATCTAACGTATTTGCTGATTCTAAAAGTATGGCCTTTTTCTTTCCTTCTAAACTTTCTTGGCAAATTTGAGAATTACCTTCAAATCCCAGAAACTCTTTAGCAATTTTAAGAGCCATTTCTCTCACTTTAATTTAATTAACCACAAGTCACTAAAATTAAACAAATCGGCTCATCTATGTTTTATTTAAAGATCTAGGACACTAACCTGCAAATGTTAAATCTGCTGGGGTTTTTCATACCCCCAAATCCATTAAAAACAGTTCAAATCACAGACCTGAGCCCCCAAACTGTGACAACATATGATAAAGTCTAGATTAGAGTGGTGCTTGAAATGCATAGCAGGTCAGGCAGTATCCAAGGAGCAGGAAAATCAATGTTTCGGACAAAAGCCCTTAATCAGGAATGAAGGGCTTTTGCCCAAAATGTCAATTTTCCTGCTCCTCCGACGCTGTCTGACCTGCTGTGTTTTTCCAGCACCACTCTAATCTAGACTCCGACCTCCAGCATCTGCAGTCCTCACTTTCGTCAACATGGGGTAAACCCTCCTGCTTATTTTAAGAAAACAGCAATAAAGAAAAGAAATGTCCTGTGCAGTAATCTGTCAAAATTTGAGAGGTCAAGAACTATTTGAAGTAAAAATTAACAACTTTTTTTCCTAAAGTATAACAGAGAATAATTAACTAACAACTATTTACAACACCTTCCTCTAACCTATCTTTTACCTTCTCCTCTATAATACTTGTCCAATAAAACCCCCAATTAAGATTTACAAAACAAAAATTCTTATTTCAAAACCAGGCAGTTTTCAGTTTTCTTTGTATTCCTGTTTTCTTTGCTGCTTCTTGGAGATTCTGCTTCATAGGTTACTGATCAATAAAGGTACCTTTCAGAGAGCTATTATTGGGCGGTCTTTTTACATGCTGGTGGCTTGGCAGTTCTCCTCCCAACAGTTCAATTTTCCCTGGTTTTGTACCCTCAAAACATCAGATTGTGTCATTGGCTTTCAAGATTGTCAATATATTAAATTCAGACTGGATTGGAGTTTTGGTATTTCTTGGGGTATAATTTAAGCTGATTGTTCTAATTTGAATCTGTTTCGTCATTTCCAGGCAACCAACTACCCTAGCTACCCCAGTAGCTGGAGCACATGTTACATTATATCTTATTGAGATGTCATTGTCAGCTTTTAACTCTCTTAAAGGTACAGTACGCCCCCATATTTATAACAGTATAGTCATGGCCTCAACTCATGGACAACAGTGGATCAAAAACATTGCGCAAAACCACCTTCTGAAAGTTATTATGTGTGGACAGTGAATGCTGGCCTGGCCAGCGATGCCTATTTGCCATGAAAGATTAAATTTAAATAAAATCTCTCCCCTAAAGACTAGTATTACCTCATCCATGAGATTTAAACACGTAGCCAATCATCCTCACCTCCTGTTATTTCTTGCTGCCTTTTGTGTGCTAACCATTCCTGCAAGAATTAGAAAGTTGGTCAATAGGAGATAAGAAATGTATTCAGACTATGCAGCTGTCATGGTTGAGTGATGCAATACTTTCCATTTGCCAGCATTAGTGGAGTTCCAACATTGCTGAACAAGCTCAACATATTCCGTTTTGATCGGCACCCTCTTAATGACCTTCGACATTTACTCCTTCCAGCACTTGCATGCATTGTCTGTGGTATATTCCATCAACAAGACAGAATCCCTACAGTGAGGAAGCAGGACGTTCAGCCCATGGAGTCCACACTGACCCCCAGAAGATCATCTCACCCAGACTCACCCACATCATCCATTCCTGCAACCCTGTATTTCCCATTGTCAATTCACCTAACCTGCACATCTTTGGACTATGGGAGAAAACCAGAGCACCATGCAGAAACCAACGCAGACACAGGGAGAATGTGCAAACTTTGCATAGGCAGTCACCCGAGGCTGGAATCAACCCCAGGGACAGTGCAACAGTCGTCACCACTGAGCCACCCCAAAATGCAATGCAGCAACGTACCAAAATTTCTCAGCAACATCTTTCAAACTCATGACCTCTGCCACCGAGAAAGATAAAGGAAGCTGACTTTAGAAGTTGCATGCTCGTCTCTAAATCACAAACCATCCTCACACAAACGTATCTCATTATTTTTGATCTATTATGGTGGCAAAGTCCTGGAACTCCATTCCTAAGAGTTAAACTGTAGAAGTTCAAAAAAGTTGTTCAACACCTGTCTTCAATGTTCCTAGGGATGGGAAACAAATCCTGCCCTTGTCAAATATTCATACTGTATGAACAAATTTTAAAAAGTTGCTTGTACATATAAGCTATGAGGTGCAGCTATAAGCCTTGTAATGTTGCTAAGTGTATGAAGGTGATGTCAGGCATATAAGTGTTGTGTTTGATTGTGATTGGTGGAGATTGTTGCTAAGTGAGTGATAAAGGTCTGGTAGATTGAGAAATGGCTGAGACGAATGGTGTAGCTGGTAAGAAATGTCATTTGAAAATGCATTTGCTGACCTTTGACAACTCACATAGAATCATTAAACACACATCTATACTTCATTCACAGTCTCAAGGCTACTGTCTTCACACTGATATCCACTGTTATCTCTTGTACTACTTTATGAACCTGAGACTGGTGGAACTCCAGTTGCCACTGAAGGTATAGGATATATTTTATTGATTTTCTTCCATCAAAGCTACAATGCAGCATTCAAAAACATAGATATGCACTTATTCTCAAAATTGGACATTGTTAATTCCTCCATAGCACAATATTCAGAATGATCTCAGCATCAACCATCCGCCACCATGCTCCATCTGATTAAAAAGTGCAGAGTAGTTTTAAAATATGCTACAAATAAATGTGATCAAATTCTGATTGGTTTGCATATTCAATGTATATTATGGGGGTAGGTGGTTGCAGAAAGAAATCCTAAAAATAAACAGGCAACATGACACTGACATTCTTCACACAATGCAATCAATGGACACAAGTTAATTCATGTGGGTTAATTGTCAGGTGAGTATTTGTTACCGCTCGAGTTGACGATTCCAAAACATACCTGGTTGGTCTTGCACCCTCCATAATTTTGACATCATCCAAAACTGCTCCTCATGTCTTAACTCTCAAAACCTCATTCACCTGGATAACCTGGATAAATGTGAAGTGATCCATTTTGGAAGGTCGAACTTGTTTGCTGAATATAGGATGAAAGACAGGATTCTTGGCATTGTGAAGGAACAGAGGGAGCGAGGTGTTCAAATGCATAGATCCCTCAAAATTGCCACCCAAGTGGACAGGGTTGTTAAGAAAGCCTATGTTATTTTGGCTTTCATTAACAGGGAATTCGAGTTTAAGAGGTGCGGGGTTTTGCTGCAGCTCTACAAGATGCTGGTGAGACCATACTAGGAATATTGTGTCCATCTCTGGTTGTCCTATTATAGAAAATATACAGAGGCTTTGGAGTGGGTGCAAAGAAGGTTTACCAGGATGCTGCCTGGACTGGAGGGCTTGTCTAAGAGAGACTGACTAAGCTTGGACTCTTCTCTCTGGAGAGAAGGAGGAAGAGAGGTGACCTGATAAGGTATACAAAATAATGAGAGGCATGGATAGGGTCAATAGCCAGAGACTTTTCCCCAGGGCATGATTGACTGGCATGAGGGGTGATAGTTTTAAGATATTAGGAGGAAGTTGTAGAGGAGACATCAGGGATAGTTTCTTTACGCAGAGAGTTGTGAATGCATGGAATGCGTTGCCAGCGGTGGTGGTGGAAGCAGAGTCATTAGGGACATTTGAGCAACTGCTGGACATGTAAGTTAGGTTATTTTGTTTTAGATTAGGAATAATCCTCGGCACAATATCATGGGCCAAAGGGCCTGTTCTGTGCTGTACTTTTCTATGTTCTATGTTCACCTGGCATCCTTGTGTTGAACAATATGCATTTGACCTTGGTCAAGCAATACCCTGACTTCAATATTCTCTTTATTGTTCTCAGACTCTTGCATGCCCTTGCCATTCATCATCTGTACAATTTCATTTTGTTCCACAATGTCAACCTGTGTTTCTTCAATTATAGCCTTTTAAACATTTTCCAATTTTAATTGCTCTTATGTGAGTGACATGCCTTGTGTTTTGAGGTTCCACGCTCTAACATGCTCTCCCTATCCCAGCCCATCTTGTAAACAACATGAGTTTGACTTTACCTACATTGTGTGCAGCCTGTTTGTTACACTGCATACTAAGTTCTGAACGGCAGCAATTGCTATGCAGCTGTTCATATGCTCATCCATAAGGGACCAATTCTTCAGTGCAGTTTGTTTCCCGACTGTGCAGTAAGATTCAGACTAGTCCCAGTGTATGTTCTACTGTTATGATCCAATCTGAGACAAACAATTTAGTTTTTGAAAATAAATAACCAACATCCCAGATATTTACAGAAAGAATGAAGGCACAAAAGTCTACTGTTTAAAACAATATTTTCTTTAATATAGAAGGGTAAAAACTAAACAATATGAGGTAACTAACTACTCCAAAACCCAAAAACAACATAAATTGGCCACAAATTAACAACCAAATCGATAAACAATTGATATACAATGAATTAGATTTTAAGTGCCAGATACAGCTAAAGTAGGTCTTCACCTCACCTTCCTCAACTCTGCTTATTATTATCTGGTTGACATAGATCCAACAATGTCAAGTTAAACTTTGAGAAACACCTGGAGCAATTATATACTTTTTTTCTTCTTGTCTTCTACATCTCTCGCCACTGTCTTCTTCAGCCTGTCCATCCTGAGTGGAATAATTATCAACAAAGCTCTAAGCTTTCTTTTAATGTAATTTGAACGAGAAGTTTTGGTTTCCAATCTCTGTTTTAGTTTCTATTTCCTTAGCACTTCAAAATACAGTTTAATTGACTAGGGTGGTAGATAGTGTGAAGGAAAAAGATAAACTGCAGGGGGATATCAAGAGAATGGTCAGCTGAGCAGAACAGTGGCAAATAACATTCAACTATGAAAAGTGTGATGTAATGCACATGAGGATGGCTAACAAAGTAAAGATTTACCAGATAATTCATTGGAACCGGGGAATTACTAAAAATCAAGAAAAACCTTAGAATGCATATCCACAAATGCCTGAAGGTGGCAGGACAGGTACTTGAGATGTTTAAGAAGACATATAGGATACTTGCCTTTATTAGCCACAGCCTGGAATATAAGAACCAGGAGATTTTGCTGGAACTATGTCATTTAAGAAGGATGTGATTGTACTAGAGTGTGTGCAGAGGAAATTTATCAGGCTGTTGCCTGCACTTGAAGGTTTGATCTTTGAGGAAAGGCTTGGATATACTGGGGTTGCTTTTCTTGGAGCAACAAAGATTGAGAGTGGTTCTGATAGAGGTGCATAAGGTTGTGAGAGGCATAAACAGAATAGATAAGAAATCACTTTTTGTATTACTAGAGTTGTCATTAACTAGGGTGCATCAATGTACGGTAAGAGATCGGAGGCAAAGTAAGAGTTGAGGATTTCTTTTGTTACTCGTGGTGGTGGGAGTTTTGAACTCACTTCCTAACTGGGTGGTTAAGTCAGAAACTTTCTGAACAATAAATCAATACTTAGATGTGTATTTGTGTTGCCATAGTCTCCAGAGCTGTGAGCCAAAGCTGGAAAATAAGATCAGAGTAGTCAGAACTTTGTTGACTGGCATGGAGACAATGGGCTGAATAACTTCCTTCCATGCTGTCAACGTCTTTCTGATTTTTCCATCTTGTTACCCTTTTCAACTGGGGTCTGTCTGAAAAAAATACAAGGGTTTAAACCATAGAGTTCAGCACAAAATGCAACCCACACAGCTCAAAATGATCATTGCTTCACTTCACCCTGCTCCTTTTAAGTTATTCGCTAAAATGTATCTCTTTGACCAAACTAATCTTCAACTATCCTAATATTAGCTCTATGAGACTCCTGTTAAACATTGCTTTATGATATTTTCGTACTTTGGGATATTTTATTTTGTTGAATGTGCGTTATAAACATAAAGCTTTCATTGTTAATTGTACATAACCTCAGAATTAGGGTGCAGAGAATGTTATGTAATTTGGTCTTACAATTTAATGGAGTAAAGCAACTTATTCTAGTTAATCTAACAAAACTGAAGTCAGTGGGAAGTACAGGGAAGACTCTCAGCTAGTTGGAGTTGTACCTAGCACAAATGAGGTGGTTGTAATTGTCTGAAGTCAGTGGCTCAGCCGCAGGATATCCTTGCAGGTGTTCCACAGGATAGTGACCTGGTTCCTACCATCAGCAGATGCTTCATCAATGAGCTTCCCTCAATCATAAGTTCATAAGGACCAGCCATATAAATACTGTGGCTATAAGAATAGATTGGAGGCTAAGAAGTCTGAGAAGATTTGTAGCTCAGATTGGGTTTCTGGATGTAGGTTTGCTCGCTGAGCTGGAAGGTTCAATTCCAGATGTTTCGTCACCCTACTAGGTAACATCATCAGTGGGCCTCCGGGCGACACATGCAGAATTCTATGGTAAGTAATTCACCTCTTGACTCCTCCAAACCTGGCCACCAACATTCAGGAAGCTTGACAGCATCCATGACAAAGCAACCCACTTGATAGACGCTCCATCCAACATCTTCAAATTTGTCTACTTCATCACCACTGCGTTAAAGTGTATCATGTACAAGATGCACTGCTGAAATTCATCAAGGCTTCTTAGGCAGCACCCATGGCTTCTATCATCTGGAAGGACAAAGGAAGGAGATATATAGGAACACTACCAAATATAAATCCCCAACCAAGTGACTAATCATCCTAACTTGCTTGATTATATTGCCATTCTTTCACGATCACTGGGTTAAAACCTGGAACACTCTCCTTAACAACACTGTGTGAGTATTACCACATCGCACCTACTGCAGTAGTTCAAGTTCGCCATCTCCTCATTCATTGAAAATAAGCGAGAAACACTGGCTTAGCCAATGAGAACCACATTACATTTTTTTTAAAGTGGTTCTGTCTGTTTTCAAAAGCACATGAATGACCAACATTTGAAACAATAAATACTGTTTTTTATGAATATCAGCTTTTGTCACTTTCTATTATTTGTGATCACTCAGTTGTGTGTTATCTTCGCTACATCATCCTTTTGTGCACTTATGTATCCACTAAATTCTGTTGGTCAGAATAAGATTCCAATCAAATTGAAATAGAAATCAATATTTTGCTTCAAAATCCATGAAAATAAGCAGCAAATTTCAAGATAGACTGTGACCCTTGGATGCTCAATTTCAAAGTGACAAAGTTTGATTAAAAAGGTCAGTTACATTTATCATTGTTTATGGAAGAATCACAAGTCTCTTCATTTCTCATATTTTAAATGTCATTCTGTTCACGAGATGTGTTTCTTTTCATGAATGTGTGATTTTGTGCACATTCTGCTGACAGTTGTCATTTAGTTTCCTCTGCTTTTATCTGGAAGTCATTTGATATAGAAAGTATTTTAATGTATATCATTCCCTATCTGTTCAATATCAAAAGCATCAATTAGCATATATCTAAGTGTAACAGTAACAGTTCCTGTGCAAGTGTGCCTGTTCAATCCAGAAAGATGCAGCAATGATAATGTGACTGAAGATGAAGGCGTGATTGCTGGCTTCTCTCAAATTGGATATTGGTATTGCCTAGTACTTGTGTAGCATGAATGTTACTTATGACTTGGAAGCACAGACCTGGGTATTGTCTAAGTCTTGCTGCATTCCGTCATCAACTGATTCAGTAGCTGAGGAGCCATCAATGAGGCTGAACATTGTGCAAACATCAGAGAACATCTGCATTTCTGATCTCATGATCGAGGGAAGGTCATTAATGAAGCAGTTGAAGATAGTTGGGCTTGGATATCACCCTGAAGAAATCCTACACTGATGTCCGGCATCTGAGGTGACTTACTTCAAGCAACCACAACCCTTTTCCTTTGTGCCATGTATGTCTCCAAACAGTGAAAAGGCTCTTTTTTTTCCTCCACAGCACTCACTGATTCCAGTTTTGCTGAGGCTTCTTGGTGCCACACTCATTCAAATACAATGGAAGTTACTCTCACTTCACCTTTGAAATTAAACTCTTTTATCCATATTTGAACCAAGACTGTAAGGAGGTCAACATCCAAATGCCCTTGGCACAACCCAACTGAGAGACATTGAGTGGGTTATTGAGGGCAGACACATGGTAATTGATTGCACTGTTGCTAACACCTCCCAGCATTTTACTGCTGATGAGAGAAGTTGGGGTAATAATTGGCTGGGTTCAATTTATCCTGTTTGCTGTGTACAGGGTATAGCTGGACAATTTTCCAAGTTGTTTGGCAAATGCCAGTGTTGTTGCTGTATGGAAAAAAGTTTGACTAAGGGCACAGCTGGCAAGGTTCTGGGGCATATTTTTGAATACTATTGCTGGAATTTTATCAGGGCCCATATCATGTGCTGTATCCAGTGCATTCACCCTCTTCTTGTTATTGCATGGAGTGAAGCGAATTGTCAGAAGACTAAGATTTGTGTTGCTGGAGACCTCAAATGAGGCCAAGGTGGATCATTCATTTGGCATTTCAGGCTGAAGATGTTTGTGAATGCTTCAGTTTTGTGCTAATATGGTGGGTACCCCCATCTTTGAGGATGGGATAATTGTGTAGTCTCCTTCTCCGATGAATTCATATCTTGGAGTTGGAGGATGGTGGAGCTTAGACCTGATTTGTTGACTGTGAAACCCTTTAGACCTGTGTATCACTTGCTGCTTATGCTGTTTAACATGTAATTAATTATATCATCACTAGGTTGGTATTTTTTTTTAAGTATTCCTCATGCTGCTCCTGACCTGCCCCCTTAATCAAACCAGGGTCTGGGTCTGATCTACTGGTGGGACTGGGTATTCCCATGGATTGTGATGGTGTTGTCTGGGACATATCCTGTAAGGTCTGATTTCTTTGTTAGGACTACATTAAGATGTTGCTTCCCTTTTCTGCGAGACAGACTATTTTGGCACTAACTCCCAGATTTTCTTAAAAAACACTTTGCAGAGATGATGGAGCTGAGTTTGCTGTTGTCCTTTCTGCTGCTTAGATCAATGCCTGCTGGTCCACACAGTTTTATTCCTTTTTTTGAGGCATATTCACAGTTTGATATAATAGTGTTTTTCTAACCATTGCAGTGGATAATTAAGAGTCTGCCAAATCGCTGCTTGGCTGGAGGCATGTGCAGGCCAGACGAGGAAAGGAAGGACATTGGTGAACATGATGCACTTTTACAACAATGGATAATGGTTTCATGGATTTTCAAGAGTTCAGATTCCACCATCTGCCATGCTGGGATTTAAAACCTTGGTCCCTCAAACATTACCTGGATCTCTAGATTACTAATTCAAAGGCAGATTCTCTGCCCTGTTGTTTTCATTGAACAATTGTAAAGACCCAAGGTCAACCCTTTGACCACTTAGGCAAAAGTGAGGACTGCAGATACTGGAGATCAGAGTCAAGATTAGAGTGGTATTGGAAAAGCACAACAGGTCAGGCAGCATCTGAGCAGCAGGAAAATCGATGTTTTGGGCAGAAGCCCTTCATCAGGATGAAGGGCTCCTGCCCAAAACGTTGATTTTCCTTTGACAATTTAGATGAGGCATTTCCATTTTTGAGTTTAAAGGAAAAGGCTGAATTTGGACAACACATTTCATGTCCTCAGGAAGTCCCAATCCACTTTGTAATCAATATAATTCCTTTGAAGTGTTATCATTTAGATTAGATTAGATTCCCTACGATATGGAAACAGGCCTTTTGGCCCAACAAGTTCATATCGACCCTCCAAAGAGTGACCCACCCAGACTCATTCCCCTATCCTATATTTACCCCTGACTAATGCATCTAACACTATGGGCAATTTAGCATGGCCAATTCACCTGATCTGCACATTTTTTGGATTGTGGGAGGAAAGCGAACCACCCGGACAAAAACACACAGACACTGGAAGAATGTGCAAACTCCACACAGTCGCCAAAGGTGGGAATCAAACCCAGGTCCCTAGCGCTGTGAGGCAGCAGTGCTAATCACTGAGCCACCGTACTGCCCTGTTGTAACCCAGAAAATGTGTCAGTCAACTCAACCAAAGATAATGATCAGATGAGCTGTTTCTAATGATGATGTTTGAAGGTTGTGTCCATCAGAGCACCCATGTGTTTTTCAGTGGCCACATGTGATCATTGTCACAGGATTTTTAAACGCACTCAAGATGATTGGCAGAAAACCAATCACATCTCCGTGTTTGTCCTCAAGCAATACATCAGTCAATGCCCCCTTTTCATGCAGAGGAAACAAAATGAAAGTGCATGGCATCTGGACCCCACACATTATTCACACTTTTATCTGAGGAAGAAATAATGAGCAGTCAAACAAGCAAGTGTGGGAGAGTAGAAAACTCTGGTCAGAGCAATTTCAAGTAGGAAATTCACAAAAACAAACAGTCTTTGAACCAAATTTTAAAAATGCACTGGAAAAGCCATACTTGAAATTCTATATACAGTTTTGATTGGCACACTTCAAAACTGTGTAATTTATATGTGACTTTATATGACTGTAGAGAGGAGTAACAAAATTAAACACAAGAAGTTGAGAAGCGTGCAATAATTGTGGTGTAAAATCAAAACTGATTTTGTGTATATGAAATTGGTCCCATGTCTCTGTCAGATTTGTGCTTGCACAAATGCTGTGTAAAGGCAATGAGTGGTGTAATTAGTAATTCATTAATTTTATTTTTCTATTACACATTGGTGACTTTTAAAAAGAAGTTTTGTAGTGTTGACTGGTGACTGTTTCCCCCAGTATGAGGAATCAAGATAAGTGGGTATGTAATTTCATACCCACTTATCTTGATTCCTCATACAGTATTCCAGCATCATTCTGCCCTTGAGCAGTTTTCCTAGAGGCTACAACTCTTTGTTTTCCTCATTGAATCACAGGATGACTATGGTAGCATTTATTAACTATCCCTAGTTCTCTACATGAAAGTAAGTTGAAAAGTGAACGGTTTCTCATACAGGCTTTTCACTTGCAGAGACAGATAGATGAGTGCCTGTGTATGGCTGCCAATGCAGTGTTCAAGCATCCTGCAGAAATTAGTGGTGAGCTGCCCTCTTGAACTGCTGCAGTCTATGTGCTATAGGTTGTCAGGGAGGGAGTTCCAGGAATTTGGTGCAGCAACAGTAAAGGAACATCATGTATTTTGAAGATAAAATGTTGCCTGGCTTGGGGGTGAATTTGAAGGTGGTGGTCTTCCCATATCTCTGCTACCCTTGCCCCTGCAAATAGTAGTGTTCACAGTTTTGGCAGGTACTGTGGAAAGGATATGTGTAAATTAGTTCTTGTGGTGAATCTGTCAGTACACACTTCTGCCACCATGAGGACACACCTGGGCAATTTTCCATATTGGAGAAAGTGAGGATTGCAGATGCTGGAGATCAGAGCTGAAAATGTGTTGCTGGAAAAGCGCAGCAGGTCAGGCAGCATCCAAGGAGTAGGAGAATCAACGTTTCGGGCATGAGCCCTTCTTCAGGAATGCAGGTGAATCGACGTTTCGGGCATGAACCCTTCTTCAGTAATCCTGAAGAAGGGCTCATGCCCGAAACGTCGATTCTCCTGCTCCTTGGATGCTACCTGACCTGCTGCGCTTTTCCGGCAACACATTTTCAGCAATTTTCCATATTGCCAGTGTTATAGTTGTACTGAACAGCTTGGCTCAGGTTGTGGCTAGTTCTGGAGCATAACACACCTGTGGCCTATTTATAACTTCAAAAGTATTAAAGGTGCTGTGGAAACACACTAAGATAAAGGTATCCTCCCGCACCCATATCTATTATAGCAGACTCCAGCTTTTTACACATAGAAAGACATCCTCTTGTCCCTTCAGTTTCAATAATTTGGCAGCCATTTTTAATTTGGCAGGGAGTGTACACTCTGAGCATCAAATGACCAATTCTGTGAAAATTGTCAAGTGGTTTCCTTAAAACAGTGAGGTGTTGGCTTGCAGCTCCACTTGATTGTAACATTAAGACACTGACCTAAACAGATTCCAGCCCTATATGTTTACTAGTTAGAGTAGCCTGTATCATTGGTCATTATATAATTATATATACCAGCAAAACATCATTTGAAGCAATTAATAAGGTGGTCTCAACTAAATTATATGAATCTGCAATTTTCTAAATGGAATTCTTTGCTATAGTTTCTGCTGGATAGGTTAGAACTCAGGTCAATTAAAATCAACCATGAAATGTATAGGAATTAAGACACGCTTTGGCTTTTGATTTTGAAAGCAGCACAGAGAGAACAAGAGAACATGAAGGAAATGTCACAAGAGAACAAATTGACCTTCCCATAAAATTTACAGTTCAAGATCCAACTGTTTCACATTAAACCATAAGTGGTGTAAGCATTGCTTTTGGCTCAGCAGACACTAAGTTACTGATACATGTCATTTGTTAAATCCTGACCCTGAATAGCCCTGAATAACCGTATATCACATCTGGCTATGAAATTAACAGCAGTTTTAAATTTCTTTGTCAAGGTCTCATTTTAATCATTAGGGAGTGGTCACATGGGCATCATAGTTTGTGATATCAAACTGCAGCAGTGGGATCATGGGGGAATTGATAATAAGTTTGGTGACTTCAACTATTTTTGAAATCTGATGAGCAGAAAATAACTATATAGCAATGATTTTATGTAATTGCTGGATTTTCACGCTGCGGTGGACTGAATCTCTATTTAGATCTATGCTTTTCACATAATTTCAGAACACATATAACCCATAGAAAAAGAACACATCATTTATATATCATTTTATAATATCCTCATTGTTATGGCAAGTGTTTGCCAAGATGACAGAGGAACACTTCAAAGATGTTCTCAAAACCTTCCTAGACAGGAGTCCTCAGCAAAGGTCCTACCTTCATCATCAATCCTCAGCAAAGCCTTACCTTCATCCGAATGATCAGTCCTCAGCAAAGCCTTACCTTTATCCCCGTTTGTCCACGCATCAGCGAATTCAATACGGGTCGTGATGTCGCAAATGTCTTCCGCTGCCTCCGAGCTTACTTTTTCAATCAGGACTCCTGCCCACCTTCCGAGGACCCCTTCACCTGCCTCCAACACACTCCATCCACCTAGACATCCCATGCCGGTCTGTTACACACCCTCGACGTCTTTATTTCCAACTGCGGCTGAGACATTAACTACCTCAATCTATCTACCCCCCTCCCCTACTCCAACCTCTCATCCTCACAACACGTAGCCCTCCACTCCCTCTGCTCCAATCCCAACCTCACCATCAAACCAGCGGATAAAGAGGATGTAGTGGTAGTTTGGCACACTGACCTCTACACCGCTGAAGCCAGTGCCAACTCGAAGGCACTTCCTCCTACCGCCTCCTCGACCATGACCCCACCCCTCATCACCAAACCATCATCTCCCAGACCATACACAACCTCATCACCTCAGGAGATCTCTCACTCACAGCTTCCAACTTCATAGTTCGGGAACCACGCACTGCTCGATTCTACCTCCTTCCCAAGATCCACAAGCCTGACCACCCCAGCTGACCCATTGTCTCAGCCTGCTCCTGCCTCACCGAACTCATCTCCACCTACTGTGATACTGTCCTATCCCCCCTAGTCCAGGAACTCCCCACATATGTTCGAGACACCACCCACGCCCTCCACCTCCTCCAAGACTTCCCTTTCCCCGGCCCCCAACGCCTCATCTTCACCATGGATATCCAATCCCTCTACACCTCCATCCACCATGACCAGGGTCTCCAAGCCCTCTGTTTCTTCCTCTCCCGACGTCCCCACCAGTACCCTTCCACTGATACACACATTCGTTTGGCTGAACTGGTCCTCACCCTTAACAATTCCTCTTTCGAATCCTCCCACTTTCTCCAGACGAAAGGGGTAGCCATGGACACCCGCATGGGCCGCAGCTATCCTGGGGCTTTTTGATGGCTATGTAGAACAGTCCATCTTGCATAGTTACACGGGCACCACTCCCCACCTCTTTCTCCGCTACATCAATGACTGCATCAGCTCCACCTCTTGCTCCCGCGAGGAGGTTGAGCAGTTCATCACCTTCAACACACTCCACCCCGACCTTAAATTCACCTAGACCATCTCTGACACCTTCCTCACCTTCCTGACCTCTCCATCTCCATCAATTACAACTGACTTAATACTGACATTTTTTACAAACCCACCAACTCCCACAACTACCTAGATTGCACCTCTTCCCACACTACCTACTGCAAAAATGCTATCCCGTATCCCCAATGCTTCTGCCTCCATGGCAACTGTTCCCAGGAGGGCCAGTTCCACCACAGAACACACCAGATGGCCTCCTTCTTTAAAGACCATGATTTCCCTTCCCACGTGGTTGAAGATGTCCTCCAATGCATCTCATCCACATACTGCACTTCTGCCCTCAAACCCCACCCCTCCAACCGTAAAATGGGCAGAACCACCCGGTCCTCACCTTCCATCCTACCAACCTCAGTATAAACCACATCATTTGCTGACAATTCCGCCACCTACAAACGGACCACACCACCAGGGATATATTTCCCTCTCCACCACTATCTGCTTTCTGCAAAGACTGTTTCCTCCATGACTGCCTGTCAGGTCCACGCCCCCTAACAACACACCCTCCCCTCCTGGCACCTTCCCCTGCCACTGCAGGAAATGCAAAACCTGCGCCTACACCTCCTCCCTACCTCCATCCAAGGCCTCAAAGGACCCTTCCACATCCATCAAAGTTTCACCTGCACATCCACCAATGTCATTTATTGCATCTGTTCCTCCCGATGTAGTCTCATTTACATTGGGGAGACTGGATGCCTTCTCACAGATCGCTTTAGGGAACATCTCTGGGATACCCGAACCAATCAACCCCATTGCCCCGTGGCCCAACATTTCAACTCCACCTCCCACTCTGCCAAGAGCATGCAAATCCTGGGCCTTCTCCACCACAACCCCCTCACTGCCCAATGCCTGGAGGAAGAACGCCTCATCTTCTGCCTCGGAACACTTCAACCCCAGGGCATCAATGTGGAATTCACCAGTTTCCTCATTTTCCCTGCCCCCACCTTACCCCAGTTCCAACCTGCCAGCTCAGCACTGTCCTCATGACCTGTCCTACATGACAATCTTCCATCCCACCTATCCGCTCCACCGTCCTCTCCAACCTATCACCTTCATCCCCACCTCCATCCATCTATTGAACTCTTAGCTACCTTCTCCCCAGCCCCACCCCCTCCCATTTATCTGTCCACCTCAGAGGCTCCCTGCCTCATTCCTGATGAAAGGCTTTTGCCTGAAACGTCGATTTTCATGCTCCTTGGATGCTACCTGACCTGCTGTGCTTTTCCAGCACCACTCTAAAATTGACTCTGATCTCCAGCAT
Organism: Chiloscyllium plagiosum; assembly: GCF_004010195.1. NCBI lineage: Eukaryota > Metazoa > Chordata > Chondrichthyes > Orectolobiformes > Hemiscylliidae > Chiloscyllium > Chiloscyllium plagiosum. The sequence continues at coordinate 69,892,840 of NC_057716.1, read as the reverse complement.
CTGCAGTCCTCACTTTCACCTAGGATGTAATATTCCACCTAATTGTGAAGATTTCTTACTGTGGACAACTCAAACTGGAGAAGCAGCAACCATGAAGATAGCAAACACCGCGAGCATCTCTGACAGGCCCAGGCGAAGGCCAATTGCAAAGTAGAAGGTGAAAATCTGAGCATCCTACCTACCCTACCTTCTTCAAATGCCACCTTCCCCACATGTAGTGGGGTGTGCAGATGAAACATTGGAATCATTGGTCACACCTTGTCCAATGACACCAAAGTAGATGAACATCATCCTTTGTCCTGAGGGACTACACAGAAGAATGGCTTCAAATGTCTTTCAAAATGAACTCCATCAATTTCTAATTGCCCACTTGCCATCTCATACAGTGTCAATGTTATTTTTCCCTTCACTTGGTAATTCCTGTGAATTGTCCTGATAAGTACAAAATGAGAATGTGTCTTTTCAGCAGTACTCAACTTCTATGGAAATTTGAGTACTTGATGAATAAAAATATTTTCATACATATTTAACTGAATGCTGAAACCTCGGGAGAGAATTAGCTGGAATGAAGAATGGTATGGGCAGTATTGGTAGTGAAAAGTACTGTGGTTTTATTACAATGTACAATAAATAATTGGTGCTGGAAGACTGGTGGTTGGCTAACATGGTACCACTGTTTCAGAAGGGTGGTAAGGACAAGCCAGGAAACTATAGACCAGTGAGCCTGACATCAGTGGTGGGCAAGTTGTTGGGGGAATCCTGAGGGACAGGATGTACATGTATTTGGAAAGGCAAGGACTGATTAAGAGATAGTCAACAAGGTTCTGTGCATGGGAAATCATGTCTCACAAACTTGATTGAGTGTTTTGAAGAAGTAACAAAGAGGATTGATGACAGCAGAGTGGTAGATGTGATCTATATGGACTTCAATAAGGTGTTCGACAAGGTTCCCCAAGGGAGACTGATTAGCAAAGTTAGATCTCACGGAATACAAGGAGAACTAGCCATTTGGATATAGAACTGGCTCAAAGGTAGAAGACAGAGGGTGGTGGTGGAGGGCTGTTTTTCAGACTGGAAGCCTGTGACCAGTGGAGTGCCACAAGGATTGGTGCTGGGTCCTCTACTTTTTATCATTTGTATAAATTATTTGGATGTGAGCATAAGATGTACAGTTAGTATGCTTTCCTTTATTGGTCAGAGTATTGAGTACAGGAGTCGGGAGGTCATGTCGTGGCTGTACAGGACATTGGTTAGGCCACTGTTGGGATATTGCGTGTAATTTTGGTCTCCTTCTTATTGGAAAGATGTTGTGAAACTTGAAAGGGTTCAGAAAAGATTTACAAGGATGCTGCCAGAGTTGGAGGATTTGAGCTACAGGGAGAGGCTGAACAGGCTGGAGCTGTTTTCCCTGGAGCGTCGGAGGCTGAGGGGTGACCTTATAGAGGTTTCCAAAATTATGAGGGGCATGGATAGGGTAAATAGGCAAAGTCTTTTCCCTGGGGTCAGGGAGTCCAGAACTAGAGGGCATAGGTTTAAGGTGAGAGGAGAAAGATATAAAAGAGACCTAAGGGGCAACTTAGGTGTGGTAGGTGTATGAATGAGCTGCCAGAGGAAGTGGTGGAGGCTGGTACAATTGCAACATTTAAGAGGCATTTGGATGGGTATATGAATAGGAAGGGTTTGGAGGAATATGGGCTGGGTGCTAGCAGGTGGGACTAGATTGGATTGGGATATCTGGTTGGCATGGATGGGTTGGACCGAAGGGTCTGATTCCATGCTGTACATCTCTATGACTCTGTGACCAGGTTATAGGCCAACAGATTTATTCCAAAACACTTGCTTTCAGAACCTCACACCTCCTTCAGGTCGCTAGCACATGAAGAAGACGTGAGGATCCAAAAGCTAATGTTTTTAAATAAATCTGTTGGATCATATCCTATGTGATATGATTTTTGACCTTGTCCAACTCAGTCCAACACTGGCACCTCTACCACCACATAACTGCAGTGAAGATGAGCTGCGTAACAAATGTAATCCTGGTGACAACCAGAGAAACAAATGTATACATTGACAGGCACTTACTCGAGAGCGTCTATGGTGTATTTAGGCTTTTCCGTAATTTGATGAACTTTTGTTCCGCACCTTCAAGATGGTCACCAGAACGGTGAATATCTCTGCTCAAGCATATCCTTCTATTATGTCCTCTGCACCTAATTTACTCCCCCGTCAATTTAGCAGTAATTAATAATATGCGCATTTAATTGCCACTGCAGTTTACACTGCTGAAAGAATGTGTCATTGGGTTTTTGGAATGCATTAATATCAATACAATTCAATCAAACTGAGCAAACACATGGGTTGGATTTTCCAAGGTGTGGCAATCTGATACGGATTTCATACAGAAAATCTGATCCAGATTGCCACTCCATCCCTTCTTTATAGACAAGAAAGAATTCAATTTTTCTAACAGGAGATTTTGATTTGGATCCCCTCAGAAATGCATAGCATACTTCCATTCTGTCGGTTCTCTCTTAGTTCAGAAAAATCAGGAAAAGGTAAATCATCACCTCTTTTCGCAGCAATCTGTGACTGTCTTCTGACATGTAAAAGTCCAGAAACACAATCAATCATTTAGACAACTGGTGTCATAAGATATGTGCAAAGATTAGTTTGAGCTGATAATATTGGCAGGGTGGGATGTCAGAAGGAGGTCAGAGGGATGACAGGTAAGTCGAATGCCAAGTCACTAAAGTGCCAGGTAAATAAAGTGCCAGCTTGATATAGGGTACTGTGCATGTGGGTAAGATGCCCAGTGGGTCAATTGATGGATTGTTATGGGTAGGATGCCAATGGATACGATGTGAAGTGAATAAGATGTCAAACAGTTTGATGATAGGATCCTGGCGATAGGGTGCCAGGTGGGTAGAGTGCCTGTGTGCATTGTTATAATAGCAAGGTGCCAGATAAGTGATGCAGTGTTAATGGTAGATTGGACTAGATGGGGGTGATAGTGGGTCTAGGATGGGGGATGGTGGAGGAGGAGTGTTGGGTCAGGTTCAACGGAGATGGGAGGAGGATATTGGCTCAGTGTTGGGGGCTGAGGCAGATCAGATCAGGAAAGCTGTTCTTAGGCTCGAACAGGAGAAGGGGATTGGGTCCAGTGATAGGAGAAGGGCAGTCAGACCCAGTGTGGGTGAAGGGCAGTTGGTTCTAGTAAGGAGTGAGGGCCAAGGGCTGATTCCCTGGGGCAATGAAGTTGAATCAGTGTCAGGGGATGGGAGCTTGAGTCCTTAACAGCTGAAATAAGGTTGGGTTCAGAACTGGTGTTTGAAGGTTAACTCCACAGTGGTGTTTAGGTCTCCCAACTGAAGAGAGGACATGTATGGGATATCTGGTTGGCATGGACAGGTTGGACCAAAGGGTCTGTTTCCATGCTGTACAACTCTATGACTCTGTGACTCTATGTCTTGTTAGGATCTGGATTTTGTGGATTGTGTAGGGAAGCTACTTTTGGACGGTACCAGAGTAGAATGGTTACTCGGTATTGAACTATTTGTTCAGAATGATTTCACCTGTAGTTAATAGTCTCATTTTTCCTGAGGAATTCTTGACTTTAAAAGAACCACCCAAATTCACCAATTTAAATTGAGATGTTTGGTGGGTTCCAGAAGTAAGGGAATTGCCTATGCAGCCTTCAATTTCCCAGGAAATTCTTTCAGAATCCACTACACAGGGTCCCCATGCACAACTCTCATCTACACTTGAATAATGACTATCTGATCATCAGAAAATCCTGGCCATAGTGTTTGCACTTTAACTCTTTAAACTTTCTAAGTTATTTGAATTACATTACATTATTATCAATGTTTAGATAAATTAAAGACAAACCATTTGGAGATCTCATTTCAAGCTGGATGCACAATATCCCATTGTTCCTGCTTTTCCTTCTCTGTTGCAGGTCTTCTGATTATCCCTGTTTTAAAATATTTATTTTCATTTGATAGTATTGTTAATGAGAAAGCCATGTTCACATTTTTGAATGGGATTTATTGGATTATGTTAATATGTATAGATAGTATGGAACAGTAACATCAGTCAGGCAAAAGTCAAAGCTAAGACATTAAAAATACAAAAGCTTCGAACTGTGGAAAATGCTCACATTAAAAATGAATGTTAATATTTCTTTTTGCATTGACAACTGGTTTATAGCAGCATGAAAATTAAATATTAAATATAACCAACACCTCAAACGCTCGTTAGAAGACTATTCAAAAATATTCAAGTAACTGATTGTAGGTGAAAGCCCTTGGGAAGTTGGGCCTTTGGGACATTACTGTTTCCTTCAGAGATCCATTTCTTTGAATATGCAATGTAAGTGTTTTAAACATTTTGTTTGAAATTGTCTATACAGTCAATGATCTCTGCTTTTTCAACAATGTCAAGGAAAGCAGAAAGCTTGGAGAAATCTATCCGGACTACAAAAGATTTAAAAAAAAACTTGCATGAAATGTATTCACCATTCAATGCATGAATAATTAACATGTCAAGATCCCTGTATGGACTTGTTAACTGTAACTGAACAAAAGTATTGATCACTGGTCATGTTATTTCTAGTGACCATGCTTGCTGTGATATGTTCTCATTTGCCTGTTTTTTGCTATGATAGCTGTAGTGTATTAAAAATTGCATTGTGTATTTTGCCCACTTTGATTATTTGGCACATATAGCAAGTATGTAAAATAAAGAAGCCCATGTTTTATAAGCTAAGAACAGGAAAGACATTTAACTGACATTTATTGCAAAGGAAATGGAATATTAAATTGAGAAATTTTGCTACACGTATACAGGGTTTTGGTGAGACCACAAGTTGAGTATGCTGTAAACCAGACAGTTTTGGCCTTATTCTTTGAAAGCAAATTCGAATTGCATTAGAAACAGTTTGTAAAAGCTTCACTGACTCATTCTTGGATTGGTGGGCTTATCGAATAAACAAATGGTTGAAATTTACTCAAGATTGAGTTAGATAGGCTTTTGAAAGATAAGGGAATTAGGGGTCATCAGATGCAATCAAAATAGTGGTGTTTGTCTTTTTAACTTTGCATCTTGTTTATGACCTGTGGTTATACTGTGTATAACTGTGTAACGTAACTCTATTTTATTCATTTCTGTACTTGTAAATAAGGATTGTACCTAGATATCTTTGTACCTAAGATGGCACTGTAAGTGGTGACTTATAAACTTTTCACTGTGCTCATTTGAGTACATGTGACAACAAAGCTAATTCGGTTCATTTCAGTTCAAAAAGTTGGAACCTCTACCACCAGGGTTTGAGGAACAGGAATTGCTTCTATTCAAACATTCAGCCTTATTAAGGGGACTGGATAGGGTGGATACTAACATATGTTTCCTCTTTTGAAAAATCGTAGAACTGGAGATGTGGTTTAAAGATACACAATCTCCCCTTTTAAGATCAAAAGGAGGAAAATATTTTATTTTGGAAGGCTGTTAGTTTGGGGGATATTCTCATGCAGAAAATATTGGGGATGATTCATTAAATTTACTCAAGATTGAGTTAGATAGACTTTAATAGACAAGGGTGTTGACAAGGTCATAGGAAGCAGTCAGAATAGTCATGTTGAGAATACAATCAGATGTCCTGCACAGATCTCATTCTCACTTTGCTTACAACTATTCCTCACTTGTCAGCCTGAAGTCTCTAAATTACATTTTAAAATGGAACATTAAATGGTAGGTTCATGTGCATACTCCTGCTCCTAATTTTCATGTTCAGATATGAAAGCCTGATTTTTTGGGGGGTTTGGGCTCATTGCCAACACATTGGAAAAGGGCAGTAATAGACTACAAAGCAAATGGTAAGAGTATACAGAAGGGCAGAAATAAATAGTATTTTATTTTAGTATATGAAAATTTAAATTAAAATGTGAAGGAATGTAAAATTAATATAACTTGCTGTTTTATTGGACGTAAATACTTCAGTGTAATTCCTTGCCTACTTGTGGACAGTTTTGCCTCTAAGCATCAAGGTGTTCTTTTGAATTGGCACCAGATTTACACTGATGTCAGGAGACAATAATAACTTTCTGCAGAGATTATTTGTTCTTGAAGTTCCTAGGTTCACACCCACCACTAAAGCAAACTGGAAATTGACAGCAATGATAAACAAAACAATAAAAGAGTAGGAGAGACCGGAAGGAAAAATAGCAAGTTGGAACAAAGTAAAATAGTGACACAAGAAGAGTGTCTTTTTTTTAATCCATGAACACTGCCACCTAAGATCAAGCAATTGTCCAGATCAAACAGTTGTCAACCCAAGTTTGCATTCAAATAAAATACATTATTATTCAATGTAAAGGACTGGAGCTATATTTTTCTAATACTAAAAATGCCTATTTTACCACTTGGTGATCACGTGTAACATAATTGACTTAATTCTTATTTTTTTAGGTGACCTTTGATGGTAAAGGTTTTACTGTATATTCTTTCACACCTTTGATGGGCTCCATGATATGTTGGCTGTTATCATGCAATCATGGGGACTTGATCCCAAAAGTTCTAGCCCAGAGATAGGGATGCTCGCATTGAAACACAAGATGTCCTTAAACCTGCAGTGTGGTCTGCAATATAAAATAATATAAAAGTGTTTTAACATAGTGAACAGGGCATAGATGAAGTTGGCTGTTTCACGCTATTACTTTTGCAGCAGCAATGCTTCTGGTGTTTGCCATTGGTAAGCCAGAAGAGTATTCAGCCTATCTCAGAAATGAATTATGTGATATATGAATTCCCCTATTGATGCAATGTCAAATTTATGGGCAGTATATCCTGAAGTTTGGTAGATTGTATCAAATAGATTATCAATGTAGTATGTCAATGAGGATTTTTGAGTTTTCCCATACTTCTGCTGCCACGGTGATTCTAGTTAAATTTGCTCATGGGTTTGGAAGGTGCTATGTAAGGATCTTTGATGAATTTCTGCAGGGCATCTTGTAGATAGTAACAGCAATGTGCACTGAGTGTCTGTTTGAAGGGAATTAGCATGGATTTGAGCAAGTGCGTTGTCAGAGTCTGGAACGCATTGTTTGAAAGGGTGATTGTATCAGAAATTCTTGTAACAATTAAGCAGTATTTAGAAACCATTTGCAATGTCACAGCTTTCAGGGTTAAGGGCAATGACTGAAAAATGGAATAGTGCAGTCAGATCTTTGTTGACCAGCACAGACATATTGAGCTTAATAGCATCCTTCTTTTCTTCAAATTTCTATGAGTCTATTTGTAGTTGGTTATGTTTGGCTAATACAGCTGACTTTAGTGTTGGTGGATTGGGACATCCGCATTGCTCTTGTCCTTATGGACTTTCAAATGGGCTGCTCAAAACAAGGAAAGTACTGACCATACTTAACCACTCTGCACTTACAAAGCCCAGAATACTGTGTCTAATATTTTGATGTGATTCTGCAATGGAGACAACATCTCCTGGATAATCTTGAAAATGCAAAGAATGATGCTGACAGGCAATGGGCTTGAAGTTTGGTACATACATTACTATACAGGAACTGTTTTTTGCAGACCCAAAAAACATGTCCATGACTGTTTCAAACAAAAACATAGGTGACAGTCAGTCCCTGGTTCATTTCTCAAGGCATTGCCCTGACCAATTAGTGTAGTCAAAAATGCCTGGTTGAAACTTGAAACAAAGCTTGGCTATTAACTCTCAATCAGCACAAATGGATGTATTTCCCATGAATCACCTCCACCAATCAAAGTTCACTTAACATCCAATTAGCACTCTCCTCTCCTTCAGTATAGGGGTAAAAACAATGACTGCAGATGCTGGAAACCAGATTCTGGATCAGTGGTGCTGGAAGAGCACAGCAATTCAGGCAGCATCCGAGGATAGGCAAAATCGACGTTTCGGGCAAAAGCCCTTCATCAGGAATAAAGGCAGAGAGCCTGAAGCGTGGAGAGATAGCTAGAGGAGGGTGGGGATGGGGATAGAGTAGCATAGAGTACATTAGGTCAGTGGGGGAGGAGATGAAGGTGATAGGTCAGGGAGGAGAGGGTGGAGTGGATAGGTGGAAAAGGAGCTGGGCAGGTCGGACAAGTCCGGACAAGACAAGGGGACAGTGTTGAGCTCGAGGTTAGAAACTAGGATGAGGTGGGGGAAGGGGAAATGAGGAAGCTGTTGAAATCCACATTGATGCCCTGGGGTTGAAGTGTTCCGAGGCAGAAGATGAGGCGTTCTTCTTCCATGCGTCTGGTGGTGAGGGAGCGGCGGTGGAGGAGGCCCAGCACCTCCATACCCTCTTAGCAATGGTTGAGTCTGGGGGACTTGTTAAACTAATTAAGACTACTATTTCTTAAAAAACATGTAAATAATGTATAATTTTTAAGTGTAATTGCGCAACTTCATCACGGAACACAGAAGCTTCAATCTCTGTGTTGCTGTTTAAAAAGGGGAGAGATTAATTGAAGTTGAGGGTGCTTTGGTACTTGCGGACAGTGGTCTTCGAAAATTGCTGAACTCTGAGGGGAGGGTTGAAATCTGAATTCCCAAGCTTTATTAACT